>NC_056736.1:617064466-617341966 GCF_019279795.1 Protopterus annectens | reverse complement strand
GGCTACACACCCCACACCCCATAATGTGGGGGGCAGTGCCCCCCATACCCCCCTTACTATATATTCTAACTCCAGGGTCGCACTGCAGTAGGGAAAAGGCCATATATAACTTTCAGTGAAATCTGTTTCAGTGAATTGTGTTTGCAGTGAATTGAGCTTTCAGTGATTTGTGCACAATTTGATTTTCAGTGAATATTCCTAGACCCATATATATATATATATATATATATATATATATATATATATATATATATATATATATAGAGAGAGAGAGAGCTATATATATATATATATATATATATATATATATATATATATATATATATATATATATATATATATATATATATATAGACATGTATGTCTACATACATACATTATATATATATATATATATATATATATATATATATATATATATATATATATATATATATACATATACATATACATACACAAATACATTTTCCCTATTGTTGAATGACTGTGCTGCATGATATGTTTGAGAAAACATCACACATATCTACAGTTCCAGTGGCTTAGTGGTAACTTGCTGTGGCTATGGTGTGCAGGGTCCTGGATATGAGACTTGCAAGGGCTGATTATTTTTTTGCTGGGCAGAACAAGGGCTGTTGGATACAGAGCGATTAAGGCACTTTTAAGCAGTTGTAAGCAGGTTTGCGCAGCAGTAAGCAATGCTCACTTCCAATTAAATATGCTTACAGTTAGCCTGAAAGTGCTTAATCTGTGTAGGCATTGCTTAGCACCATGCAAACAGGCTTAATCCCACTTATTACTGCTTAGAAGTGCTTACTCCCGCTTACCCCTGTGCTAATTTCTTTAAAAGAAAAGAAAAAATAACTGATTGGAAAGTGGTGAAAAAGGGGGCACAAAGAAGGAAAGGCAATAGGGACAGTAGCTAGGGATGTGCAGGATGGGTGTAGGGAAGGTCTATAGCTGTCCATTTCATCTACAACAACAGCTGTGCATATATACTAAACTTGGAGGTGTATTTGGACACTGTAACCCACGAGAGAGTGGTGAGGACAACAATAATGTGTTATGAAGCCAAGTAGATCAGATTACGTGTCCAGTGGACACGTGTGAATTGGACAGCTATGTATGGGGCAAAAATTTTTGGGAGGAACAGAGTGACCCTTTTTTTAAGGTGAGAGTGGGATGTTGGGGAGTGATAGTAGGTATATTTGGTGAGGTAGGTTGGGTAGGAAGACAGACAAGACAGCATGCAGGGGTGGTATATGACATGTGTGATGTAAACGCCTTGGACGGGGAGGGGTGTTTGGAAATTGGAAGCCCATGAGCCTCCAAATGGAAACAGTGAGACTGAGGTCCCATCCTTGGGCAGTCACCACTTCACCTTCACGGCCCCAAAGGTGGCTTTGCTGGGGGCTGAGCAGGAAAGGCAGGCTGACCCTCTAATTTTACCACGTGGCCCTCAAGCTGGCATAGCAGATCTCCAAACTCACTTCGGAGCTTGCTTTTCACCAATCCCTAGACCTGACTTTGGTTGACAGGATCTTGTCTGCCCCCGCTCCCGGGGGGAGGGGGGGAATGACCCCATCCCCTGAGGCAGTTACACCCTAAGGTATTGCAAAACCAGTGGACGAGGAGGTCCCAGGGTGGGTTGCAGACATGCTGGGGCCCAGTGCCACTGCCAGATGAGGTGGGAGAGGTGGGTCCGCTAGGACTGGCCTTCCCAAACGTGCTATGGTGTTACAGTTTTAGAATATATGTGGGTTAGTAATAGTCAACACAATCCAGGAGTGGTTATAACAGCATGCATAGATATTCCAATTAACCCAAAACACTAGATTTGGAACACTTGCATAGCAAACAGAACACATGCATATATGGAACCACAGTGGCCATTACAACAGCATGCAGGTTACATTGATAGCAACAGGCCACCAACGATAGTATTTCAACATGGAACATTAATAGAAACACATTTCAATATTTGTTGAACAATAGGACATATGTCCCAACAGTAGGTTTGGTGTAAACATACCCATTGATTTGTGTGTTTAGATTATTGTTGCAGATATGGTGAGGGTGGAGATGTCAATTAGCAATTTATACATCCTTGCAGTGCTCACAACTTTAATGAGGCTTATAGTGCCTGCATATTTGAACTGCTTCTTACTGTAATTGGTACACCTTGCTTGCTGTAGCATAGACTAGATCCAGGCCTGCTGAATCTAGCTTTGTTTGTATGCTTGTTGTTTGTTTGCTTGTTATTTCCCTGAAAAGCTAATTCCACCTAAAATGTGGCTTTTCAGTGCTTCTGTGGATTCCTAGTGATATCTGCATTGCTTACTGTACTTATTTCCTTGTTTTACTTGAAAGAAAGTTACTGTTTGTCATTTTTGCATTTAAGTTACCTGTAACACATTGCATTTAAGTTACCTGGCACTTGCTCACTAAAGCAATTATATAAGTCAGCACTAAAAAAATTAAAAGCACTACACCCTCACAAACTCCCCTTGAGTACCTTGTTCCCCATTGGCCCTTTTTTTCAATTATAAAGGAATTCCCAATACTATTCTAGCATGTCCAAAGGTCAGTTGTCAATCTCCTCTCCGGTCCAGCTGGTGAATCTGGGAATCTTGAAGCAATGTTACAACTGCCTCATGTACACAGACAACCCTCTCCTCCTTCCAAAAATTTCAACATATGTGAGAGATGCAGCCAAATAGCCAAACTGGAAGCTAAACTCTCTCAACTCAGTACTGGCGTAACCAGTCAGGAGGAGAAGGAAACCACACTCACTACAATTCCAGTTTCACATAGACCTACCACGACAGCAAACCAAACACATAAACACACAAAAACATACTCGGAGGCTCTAAATAAAAATCTGCCTAAGCAGCAGAGACCTCCAAAGCAGACACCCAAGCAACCGCTACCCCAAAACAAAACACGTGCAACACATAGCTCACAAAGCCAGTGTACCGAACAGTCACAGCCCTTAAAGCTAAACAACACACCTGATACACTTGTAATAGGTGACTCTATCATCAGGCACACTGACATCCTGCTCACCAGGCTGAACAAGGATAAGGTTCCGGTAAGCTGCCTGTCGGGCGCTAGGATCCGCCACATAACACAAGCACTCAGGTCACTCCAAGGTAAGTACAAATATGACTCAGTCATTGTCCATGCTGGTGTGAATGACCTGAGACGTACCTCCCTAGACTACATGAAAAGAGACATAGAGGAGCTCTCTGAGCATGTAGCCCAGGCTGGTATGACCCCGACCTTGAGTAGCATCTTACCCTCACCAAGAATGATGCCACAATATGAAGACAAGATGATCAAGTTCAACAATTGGCTTAAGTATTGGTGTCATTCAAAGGGGATCCAATGCCTGTCAGCCTGGGATGACATGCTCGACAAGCCACGATGCTTCGCTAGGGACGGCTTGCACCTGTCACCCCTGGGCTTTTAGATATTGGCAAAGGCTCTTGCTACTCCCATAGTGCCTTTTTTAGGCAAGGCTCAAAAGAAAAACCCACCTCCATAGATATCACAAGGGATAAGAAACTAAGAGTAATGCTACTCAATGCCAGAAGTCTAAACCTCAAGATGCACACACTCGAAACTCTCCTTAGCATGGAGAACATCTATATCTGTGCAGTAACAGAAACCTGGTTCAAGGCTCCTGAGAGCACCCCAGCACTACCAGGTTATACCTCATGCCATGCTTTTCTGCCCCAAAACTTGGACCGAACCACAAAAGGAGGGGGAGTATCAATATTCGTCAAAGATACGCACATCTCCAGGTTGGTGGCACAGCACGAAGCATCAGAGACTATCCATGTGCAACTAACAGTGGGTAAAACTGCCTTCCAGTTTATAGCCTGCTACAGACCACCCTCCCAAACCCAGAAACCCCACTCGGCCTTTCTGAGAAAACTGGAAAATATGAAGGTCTCTCCAAACACCATTATATTGGGCGACTTCAACTACCCAAACATAGACTGGGAGCATTACTCTAGCTCCAACACCCTAGCCCAAAGGTTCCTAGAATTTATAAACTCAAATGCTATGGAACAACTTGTTACCACTCCCACAAGAGGGGAAAACATACTGGACCTGATCATCACCAACATGGGGACTCTATGCTTCAGACCAGAAGTGTATCCCTCACTGGTAAGATCAGACCATAAACTAATCTCACTGGATATTAACATCTCGACCCCACCCCCTGCCCAGAAAACCACAGTGAAAAACTTATCTAAAGCAAATTTCACACTCCTCAAAACCGAGGTGGAATCCTTCAAAGCCCCCGGGCCTGTGGAAAATACGGCCCAGACTGCAGAATCCTTTATAAACGTATTCTATGAACACCTTCAGGAATGCATTGATCATGCAATCCCAATTAAAACCAAGACCCAATCCTCCAAAGGCAGACATCCTGTCTGGTGGACCCCAGCCATAAACAAACTATACAATAGAAGGAGGAAGCTACTACATGATAGAGCAAAATCCCAAAAAGGGAAGGCATCTCTGATCAGTATTAGCAAAAAACTACGGGCACTCATAAAATCGTCTAAGGCCAGCTTCAAGAGAAAAATTGCACAGGACACTAAGGATAATCATAAGGCTTTCTTTAGTTATGTTAGGAACCTGGGTGGGAATTCCCAGATATGCCCAGAATTAGTCCAAAATGACAAAAAATACACTGAACCCACAGTCATTGCGAACATCCTAGCTGACAGGTTCAGCGCAAACTTCTCCCCCCCCTCCCCGCCAAAAGGGCAAATATCTATCCCAGCAGAGTGCTGCCCCCCTGACATCTCAGATGCTCAGGTAAGAGCCGCCCTCTCCAAAGCAAAAAGCACAGCATCAATGGGACCAGACGGTATCCTGGGCTGCATCCTACATGAACTCCAAGAAGAGCTAAACCCAAACATAAAACTACTGTTAAATCTCAGCCTTACTACAGGATATGTACCCAAAGAGTGGCGTACAGCAACAATGGTCCCTCTCCACAAAGGTGGCACCTCAACGGATCCTGGAAACTATCACCCCATAAGCCTGACTAGCTTCATCTGCAAAGCTATGGAAAGGATCATCATGGACCTCATAAATAAAGATATTGGGGACCTACAGACACTGGATCCTACCCAGTTTGGCTTTGTTAAGGGCAGATCCTGCCTCTTAAACCTGGTCGATTTCTTTGAAACCGTCACCAAGGCCATTGACGAGGGGAAGGTGGTCCACACAGCCTATCTGGACCTCGCAAAAGCCTTCGATACAATACCCCACTCGGGCATTATAGATAAGCTCACCAGCTTAAATATAAACCCCTATGTCACTAGATGGGTTGCAAACTAGCTCAAGGACAGAACCCACATGGTTAGAATTGCTGGAGCCATGTCAGACTCCAAACCAGTTACAAGTGGCGTCCCACAAGGCTCAGTCCTGGGACCTTTCTTGTTCAGTATATATTTCTCGGAGGTACAGGCCAACACGGAAGGACTGTGGCTGACCAAGTTCGCAGATGACTGCAAACTGGGTGTCATAATCGACTCTCCAGCTGACACAAGCATCCTCCAAAAGGGCCTCATAGAAACAGACAACTGGTGCCAGAGCCAATGCCTCAAGCTAAATGCCAAAAAGTGTATAGTCATCCCCTTTGTCCAAAACAAAGTGCCCACAAATTACCACATAGGGGGTAATCCATTAAGTACAGAAGAAGTAATTAGGGACCTGGGGACCCAAATTGATAGCAATCTCTCATTTGACAACCACGTCGCCAAAGTGGTTAGAAAAACATTTTATATAGCCCACCTAATCATGAAGGGATTCACATCTAGATCAGGGGAGGTCATTGTGCCTCTTTACTCATCCCTCATCAGGCCCATAATTGAGTACAATGCCCCTTTTGGGATGTACCTTACCAGACACCTGCAGCAACTGGAAAGACCCCAAAAAGTACCTCACCAAGAGGATCAAAGGGCTCAAATAGATGCCATATGCTGCCTGGTTAAAGAAACTCCAGCTCTACTCAGTGGCATACCGCCTGCTCAGAGGCGATCTGTGCCTGATGTATAAAGCAATGTCCAACCCGGAATTAATGGACATGCTGCGCCTCAGAAAATTCAAATCCCATCGAGCCACGCACTCAAGAGACTTGAACCTCAGCACTGAAATAAATAGGACATGCTGGAGGGACAGATTCATAACCCAGAAGCTCCCTTCACTCTGGAATAAAATCCCAGTCCAGGTTAGGCAGAGTCCCTCATTGACTCTCTTCAAAAGAAATCTTGATGAGTGGATGGGAGATCGTAGGTTTACCCCGGGTATCACTTCTGTGTCACTGTTAGACAGAGGCACAGTATACTAACCTCGAAAAAGGGCATAGCAAAATTAACTTAAAATGGGTGGCGAAAGCCAAACACACTCTGGCTAGGCTTATAAATGACCTAGGGCAGATAGCTTAGTATGAACCTATGAACCTATGAACCTATGATCATTGCTCTACTCCTTACTCTACAGGTATTATTACAATACCCTATGGCCTTGGTTTGGGCAGTGGTATGTTTGTACACAGTGTATACTTCAACTGTCTTATAGCTAAATTCTATTTCTCTTACCTAGTAGACCTGTGGAGGGAATGCTTGTTAACACTACCTGACTGTTTCTACACATATTCCCAGATTCCTAGTTAATATTATAGGTTCATAGGTTCATAGGTAGGTACTAGGCTATCGGCCCAAGGGCCTACATAAGCCTAACCAACAAGGTTCCCTGGCTTATGCCACCCAAGAAAGTAATTTTGCTGTGCCACTGTCAAGCAGAGACACAGAAGTGATCCATGGGGTGTATTTCCTATTTCCATTCCACTCATCAAGATTTTTCTTGATGAGTGCTAATGAAGAACTTTGCTTGACATAGATGGGTAGCCTGTTCCAGAGTATGGGAAGTCTCTGGGGCAGGAATCTATCCCTCCAGCATGTCCTGTTTATTGTGGTAACAAGGTTTAGGTCCTTAGAACATGTAGCTTGGAGGGATTGGGATTTATTTAGGTGTAGCATGTCCAACAGCACTGGGTTTGACATAGCTTTATTTGTTAGGCAGAGATCACCTCGGAGTAGGCAATATGCTACGGAGTAAAGCTGAAGTTTTTTGAGGCGGTCAGTGTAGGGCATTTGTTTGAGGCCAGTAATCCTGTTTGTGAGGTACTTCTGTGGCCTTTCCAGCTGCTGCAGATGTCTTGTGCAGTACATTCCAAAAAGGGCATTGTACTGTATAATGGGTCTATTAAGTGTCTCGATGAGAACCCTTTTATGATGAGGTGTGCCATGTAGAAGGACTTCCTGACTACTGTGGCAATGTGACTGTCAAAGGAGAGACTACTATCAACCTGGGTCCCAAGGTCTCTTATCACACATTTGGTGTTAAGTAGATTGCTGCCTATGTGGTAGTTCATGGGTAGAGAGTTTTTAACAAAGGGGATGACACTGTACTTTTTGATATTGAGCTTGAGTCCATGGCTCTGACACCAGACATCTGTCTCAGCGAGACCCTTCTGTAGGATGTCCTTATCATTTGGGGACTTGACTATGGCTCCTAGTTTGCAGTCATCTGAGAACTTCATTAGCCAGAGGCCTTCTGTGTTAGCCTGAACTTCAGAGAAGTAGATACCAAACAGGAGAGGTCCTAGGACGGAACCCTGTGGTACTCCACTTGTCACTGCTTTGAAGTCAGATTTGGAGTCTGCAACTTTTACAGCGTGGGTTCTGTCAGTAAGCCAGTTGAGAACCCATCTTGTGATGTAGGGATTTATACCTAGTTTAGTGAGTTTAGCTATAATTCCAGAATGGGGGATGGTGTCGAAAGCCTTGGCAAGGTCAAGATAGGCTGTGTGAACCACCTTACTCTCATCTACGGCTTTGGTGACTGCCTCAAAGAAGTCGATCAGGTTCAGGAGGCATGATCTGCCTTTCACAAACCCGAACTGGGTGGGACCCAGAGTTTGGAGGTTACCAATGTCTTTGTTTATGAGTTGCATGATGATACGTTCCATGGCCTTGCAGACCAGGGTTGTCAGGTTAATAGGTCGATAGATCCTGGGATCAGTGGTGGCTCCCCCTTTGTGGATTGGGATAACTGTTGCTGTACACCATTTAGTGGGCACAAAGCCTGATGCAAGGCTATTATTGAACATGGTGCTTAAGTGGGGAGCCAGTTCGTTCTGAAGTTCATGTAAAATGCAGCCTGGGATGTTGTCCGGTCCCATGGATGCAGTGTTTTTGGCTTTAGAGAGTGCAGATTTTACCTGCGTAGTTGTGATTACAGGGACTCTGCATTCTTCCTGTATAGAAGTGGGCCCTTTAAGGGGTAAGGTAAAGTTAGCACTGAACCTATTTGCCAGAATTTTGGCAATATCAGTTGGTTCTGTAATTTTTGTGCCTTTGTGCTGTAACTCAGAGCAGATCTGGGTGTTGCCATCGAGATTCTTGACAGTGGTATGCACATACCTTTCAATCTTCTTCTTCAAGTTTGACAACATGGGGGTACAAATAGGGACATATTTTGAATATTGCCCTTATAAACTATTAGTTGCTAGAGTAACAGGATTTGTTTTAATATACATGTTCTGAAGGATTTGAAGTCTGACCTCAAATGTATGTCATTATTTGATGACTACAATCCTGAGATCATCCCACTGATTTGCCAGGAAAAAAGAGGAACAAGCCAAAAGTATGTCACAAATATCTGGACATTCTGGGCAAATCTGTACAGTTGAGAGGTATGATTATGCATACAGCTTACTGCCACTCCCAGGATTCGAACCATGGCTGTGTGCTAAAAATACAACAATTTCTGTTTCATCAGAATGAACTATTTAGACACCGCTGTCTGTTCCGTCAGTGTTTTCTAAGTCTCTCTTGGTTGTACAATCTGACCTTGTAATTACAACAGTCTTATACAGACATTCCTAGACATATTTTTATGTAGCACAGTGTGAGAAACAGTGGTTGACACAACAGTACTATTCTGATATCAGATGTTGGTGAATGCTACATGTCAGGCCATACAATACCAGAGTAAACACTACCAGTCCAGGATTTAAAACTTTATTGCCAGGCAGTTACAGTTTTCTTATCTGACAGACCTGTTGGGGGAATGTTTGTTAACACTACCTAACTGTTTCTACACATATTCCCAGATTCCTAGTTAATATTATACACATATCTCTCAATCTCTTAATGCACACACTCTGGACAAAGCTTGACAACATGGGGGTACAAATAGGGACATATTTTGAATATTGCTCATAAACTTGTGGAGTTGCTGGAGTAACAGGATTTGTTTTAATATACATTTTCTGAAGGATTTGAGGTATGAAAATCAAATGCATGTCATTATTTAGTGACTACAATTCTGAGATCATCCCAGTGATTTGCCAGGGAGACAGAGAAACACGCCAAAAATATGAGTCAATCATCTGGACATTCTGCAAAAATCTGTACAGTTGAGAGGTATGACTATGCATACAGCTTACTACCACTCCTAGGATTCAAACCATGGCTGTTTCTGCTAAAAATACAACAATTTGATTTTCATCTGAGTGAGCTATTATGAAACTGCTGTTTGCTTCATTAGTGTTTTCTATTTAAGTCTCTCTTGGTAGTAAAATCAGGCCTTGTATTTACAACAGTCTAATACAGACATTCATAGACATATTTTTTATGTAGCAAAGTTTGGGTAACAGTGGTTATCACAACATTACTATTCAGAGACTGCAACACTGAATGGCATACAATACCAGAGTAAGCACAACCAGTCCAGGATTTAGAACTTTATTACCAGGCAGTTATGGTTTTATTGAAATATCACCTCTGTGGGACTATTACTGTCATATTGTCTGTTTTTTCAGTACAACCCATACACAGTTTTTATACTGCCAGGTGACTTTCTACTTTATATTTATTTGGTATGACTACTACAAGCAGGATTGTTACTCACCAGCATCGCGACGCAGCCTTTTCAGCCTACTGACATGGACTTTGTGATTCACATCCCAGCCAGCTGCAGCTGTAAAGGGAATAGAGAAATATTTATCCATACCTATCCATCACATACACAGGCTGGACTTTGGTAAACAGTTATTGATATGAATACTTACATACTGCTGGGGCATCACCCCTCTGCCTTGCTTCTTGGACCCACTCATCCAAGAGCTCCCTCTTCCTCCACTTCAAGTCAGCATAGTGGTGCCGGACCTGCTCCCCAGTCACAGCAATACCACTGGCACTGGTGAGATCATGGGTGAGACTGTCTCAAGCTTCTTCTTTGTATTGGGAGCCCTGGTACTGGCCCTGCAGCAGTCCCTTCATGGTTATTTACCAGGAGACCTACCATAAACTTGGACTCCTGTATGCCCCAGTTCTGTGCCCAGAAGCACATGCCCTCGCCCACACCTGCCATACTGCCTACAGTGGGATGCTGCAACCAGTTATGAGCTGTATTCCCACCTGCAGGGTTTAAATATGGCTGATTTCCCACCCTTTGCAATGATTGGATGGTTTGAATATGCTGAGTTAAGCTAAGCTACGGGTAAACCTGGTTAGCTAAGGTTGGCAGTGCTTAAACGGACAGGTTCAGTACTGCTTACCAGTGGGCAAATCTACTTAGCTGGGCTACTCATTGCTTAGCAGTTATATTTACACAATGCTTACACAAGCAGAGCTGTGCAATGCTTAGCATTGCTTATTTTTTATTTTATAGACTATCTGCTGTATGGGATTGATTCATCATTCATTACATATTGTAAATTTGTTTACTGTCCCTGACATCCCCCAATGTGCTTTCATTACATTTATTCATGTGTGACTATACTGTCTGGGGCACTTGTGTTTATATGGGGGTTTCATAACTGTATTAAGCTGATAGCTCACATCTGGATCTACTACAGTACTCTGGTTAACAAATATATGTTATTTAGTAGCTAAATGTAAAAAAAAAAAAAAAAGTTGATGTACTGCTTTCACATGTAAAATGCAAATTGGTAACAGTGAAAATTGAACCAGAAATGGCTGTTTACAAAGTATGCACTCCAACAGCTACACTATTGCAGCACTGCTTATATTAGATATCTCTTGCTATTTAACTTCTTATACTGTTTAAGCTGCACTAAAGTTAGCTAAGCAATGGGCACACCTGCACAGCTACGCTTAAACTTTATTGCATGTTTAAAAAAAAAAATATTTGTTGTGTTTTTTTATTTGTACCCATCAGAATATCTCTGCTAATGCTGAACCTGTTACTCTATCAACTTTCTGCTTTGTGGAATGATTGTCCCTTTTGGCTTTGTCCACATTCCTTACTTTTATGGGTTGGGAGGCATGCGCTATGTGCTTATGCTAAGTGTGTTTTTCTATCAACTTTTGCCTTGGTAGGGACGATTGTCCCTTATGGCTTTGACCAGATTTCTTATCCTGACAGGTTGGGGATGTTATGAGCATTCTAGCTTATTTTAAATTGCCGAAAGGCAATTCTGGAGTGCAAGAGGGATGTGTATTATGAGAGCTTAACTCTTAGACACACTCCCTGTGCTCGTACATGGAACTGTGTCAGTTTTAGAGCACGGCAGCGTGCCTTCATACATATGCATGGTGCACTGCCATGCTGAACAGGAACAGTCCCTACCATGTAGGAATAACTTATTCATGCATGCTGAATCTGGAGGTATATGTTCACGTCATCAGTAAATGCAGACATGGTAATCTTGGTGTTATGAAGGATAGGGATGTGGTGGAAAGTTTTCTGTGATACAAGTAAAAACAGAGGTTCAATGTGTAAGTTAAATAAATAGGGAGACATTGGGCAGCCTTGTCTACTTCCATTTTTGATATCAGCCCTTGAGGATCTCATCCTATTAATCTGTAAAAAGATGTGGGCATTGGGGTATATAATTTCAACGAGTTGGCTAAAACTTGGAGGTATACCAAAGTGGGGTATAGTCGATAGTAAGAAATTTATATTTAACTTATTGAAAGCGTAAGAAGCATCAACTGCAAGGCATATATTGGATTTTTACTTTGGCTAGAAAGGTTCATCAAGGTGTCAAGAGTGAGCGTATTATCACAGGTCTGTCTATGTTGAATGAATCCAGATTGGGTGGGCGACACGAGATAGGGATGATTGGTTTTAATCCATTGGCCATAACTGTAGCCAGGATTTTTATAACAAAGTTAATTAAAGGTATGAGTCTGTAGCTCCATGGGTTTTTAGGGTCAGCATTCTCTTTGAGGATAAATATAGCTTTAGAAGCGCTTAGATGTGGGTCTGTGTTAGATAAATATGTATTAATGTGTGTATGCTTAATGCCAAATTAATAATCAAGTATTTTAATATGCTTTTCATTCTATTTTTCATGCACTGTATTTTATACAAATTGAGTTTCATATGAGACTGAAAAAGATGCTTTTTGAAAACTGCAGTATGCTTTCTGAAACTTGCAAGTTGCCCTCTGACCTAGTAACTGCTACCACAGCAATATTCATGTTTATGCCTTGTGGAAATGTAATTGAGAAGCAGGTGTTTATCTGCTAGGTCAGAAGTGAATGAATGAACAATGTCTTATGTTATAAATGTAATGATTTTAGACAAACAACTCTGTCCAGAGGATGGGAACCTCTGCAGCTGTAGTAATTTAGAAATAAAGTAGGCAAAGGATTATTAGAGAAATGAACTGCTAGCATTGTGCTTGATTTAGCCGTAGTATCTTGAATGTAGCATAACATGTATCTAACTGGGAGTAATCAAGGCCGTGTTGTTTTCCTCAGGAAGTTTCACATAAAAATTGATAAATCAGCAGAAATTCATGGGAGAGATGGTCAGCAGATGATGATGAAAAAGGTGGTAAACTGTTACGTCAGCATGGTAGGACACAACCAGTTTAAGAATGTATAAAAATAAAAGTATTTCCTGTTTCTGGTTAGACAAACTCCATATTAGCACGTTTTTGTCTCATTGCTGCAAGATTAAAGTGCCTTAACCTGAACCTACCGTGTTTTGATAATTTGTAAAGTATATTTTTCCTTTGACAGTTGGTCCTTCGGACCGGAAAGTACCTCTCGCTCTAGGCCTAGGTCAGAATTGGGCCCGGTGGCATGCATCCGTACGGAGAAGAGGCCAAATTGGCTCTTCTGTTTTAAAAGACCTCCGACTGAATTGTCGTTCGAAAGAGGCCAGTCACTGTTTCTGATCTGGGATTGGAGGACGAGTCAACGATCCGGTGGATCAACTCACGGAGGGTCAGGTAAGGAGGAATTACCTTATTTCTGTTTTTAAGATCAGGGACTAAGTACAGAACTGTTTTTTGTCAGGTAGATTTGCATGTGCAGATCAGGGACAGAAAAAGCGGTTACTGTTTTTTGTCATAGATCAGGGAAACGGAATAGGTAGGCAGTTATTCTAGATAAACTGTGAAAAGGTATAGATTTGTGGTACCACATGATAGAAAGGGTTACGTAACAATTTACCGTTTAGCTAAGACAGCAATGGGAAATCAGTGCACAAAAAGCTCCCGAGACCCGCCCCTAACTGAAGACGCAAAGTATATGCAATTACATTGTGCCGATAATGTTAAGTACTACACCAAATGTGTTGATAAGTATAAATTTGAGGGTAATTTAGATAAACTTGCACTTATGAAACTTGTTAAAGAGTTAAAAATCGATGCAAAAGGTCAACTAAAAAAGCAAAGACAATTAGGAGTCCCTCAGGCGCATAGGTGGCTTGAGGAAGCAAATCGCAGGGAGCAGAGAATTAAAAATTCAAAGACAATGTTCTTAGACAAAGAAGACAATAACTTGGTAATAGCAACGGCCCCACCTCCGCCCCCTCCGCTTCCGTTGCCAGAATATGAAGCAAGTGGACTAGCTGATCCACCTCGGCTTTACCCAGTTGTTCCTGCAAAATCACAACCGTTTGTCAGGGATCCTATCGAGACCAGGTCTCGAACACGCGACTTGAGGAGGGAGATTGAATTAAATGAATTAAATAGAAAATTACAGGCTAGGAGTGAAGAAGAGATATGTCCGCTCATAGAAGTACCAAATCCTCAGGCAGGACAGGCAGGACAGGATCCGACTCTTTTAGTTTATAGACCGTGGACACCGGAAGATATCCGGAAAGCCACGGAGGGAATTCCCCACCCAAAAGTGAATTTTAGAAAATTTTTAGAAGACTTACAGGGTATGAGATTAAGTTACCATTTAAATGGAGAGGAAGTAGAAAAAGTAGTTAGACAAATTGTGGGTCCAGATTGGCACATGATCAGTGGCGACTGGAATCCTCGTGACTCACAACTTAGACCACTCCCACATACTAATGCAGAACTGAATGGCAGAGTAAAAGGTCTTACAGACCGAGTCTCTAAAAAGTGGAAGCCTAGGGCTGATTGGACTTGCATTAATCAATGCATTCAACAGGAAGGTGAAACAGTTGATAGATATTATGCTAGACTGTTAGAGTGTTTTAATAATCACTGCGGAATGTAGATACCAGAAAACCAGACACAAGATTCCTCATATGAACAACAGTTAAAGAATGCATTCTTGAAGGATAGTATAACTCCCATTAGCAGCTTTATTACAAAGCACATGGTAGATCATCGAACAAGTAGATTACAGCCATTACTTGAATATGCTAGACATGCAGAAAGACATTTTAATAGTAAAAAGAAAAAGAAAACTCAAGTATTTTCGGCAGAAGATGGGTCAGAAGTATTTGTAGTACAAGCTGGGAAAAAGGGTAAGAAAAATACCCAGGGAAATAAACAATCTGATTAATGATCAGAAGATTTCGAAGAAAGAAAGAAAAAGGGTGAATGTTTTAAGTGCCGGAAAAAAGGACATTTAGCAAGGGATTACAGGCTAAACAGGAAGGTGACTACAGAAAATAAGGAGGATGAGGAATAACTATATGATAGTCAGGAATCATTGGATGAGAATAAGCAGGAAAAGGTAAGTGCAAATATGATAGCAGGAGTAGAGGATGTGACACAAGGAGTAGAGGATGTACATGAATTCGCAGACATAGAAGAAGATGAAATTTTAGACCTAGCTCTATTGAGCTTAGAGCTTAACTTAGCAGACACGAAACCGGAAGTGACACTTCTGGTAGAGGGGAAGGAAGTTAAATTTCTGTGTGACTCAGGGGCTTCACGGACCCTGATACACCCTTCCAAGTTACTGGAAGATTCAGAATCACCAGATTATATACTAGTGAAAGCAGCTAATGGACAGCTGTATCGGGAGCCACTCTCCCATGACATAGCAATAACAGACCCCATTTCAGGAATGACCCAGAAAAGTAAAATTGTAGTTTCTGCAAAATGCCCAGTAAATCTTTTGGGTAGAGATTTGATGCAGATATTTGATATAGCCATAGTTCCAACCATGCAGGGTATGGAAGCACAGCGACAAATGGATACTTTTGTAGTGCGACCGGAGGGTGAGACATATTATTGGTACAGCCAGGACTTAGTTACGACTGGTCCAGGGGCAGTAACTGAAGAACTGATGAACGTAGCCATCAGTAAGTCCCCCTCCCTCGACATTGACAGCGTTTGTTGAATTGTACTCTATATTACTGTAATAGACCAGGACCTGATAAAGATTATGAACAGGAATTGTTTCAGAACCATGCAAACAGGCTAGTATTGCGAAATTTGCACTGGGATACAGAGGGGAACAGTGTAGCAAGCTGTTCATTGTCCCAGGAATTTTTAGCACTTTACAAATCTAATCGACTGCCGCATGTTAGTTTAACTAAGAAGAAAAATTCGAAATGGGCAGACTTAGGTGAAAAAGTCACAAGGTGGGAAAAGCAGACAGAATTAGAGCTTGCTGAACAAGGAGTACAGAAACAGAAATTAAATTGGATTACACAGACACACCCAGCTGTACATTCATGGGCTAGTGAGGATAGCTGAGTATTACTCTTATTGGAAGAAGAGGAAAAAGCCTTGCGGGACATATCAGATATTCTCTGGTCAGCAGGGAAATCAGATGTAGGACTAATACGAACAGCAGGACCAGTTACCATAACGCCAAAGTCAGCTTTTAGGCCCCAGAAAAGACAGTATCCCTTAAGAAAGGATGCAGAGGTAGGAATCAAGCCTATCATAGCAGCCTTGCTTAAGGAAGGAGTCTTAATAGAATCTCCTGATTCACCATGTAATACACCTTTATTTCCTGTCAGAAAAGCAAACGGGGATTGGCGTATGGTCCAAGATTTACAAGCTGTAAATAATGCAGTTATACCCAGGGCACCAATGGTGCCAGATCCACAAACCTTACTGAATGATTTAAAACCAGAGCAAAAATATTTTTCAGTGGTAGACATTAGTAATGCATTTTTCTCAATACCGATACACCCTGACGGCCAGTATTGGTTTGCATTTACATTTCAGGGAAGGCGGTACACATATACGAGATTACCACAGGGATATTGTGAAAGTCCAATGATATTTGCACAGGAAATGGCAAGCAACCTGGCGGGATTTGTCCCACCGAAAGGTAGTCAAATTTTACTTTATGTAGATGACATTCTGCTGGCTGCCCCCACCCAGCAAGAATGCAGAGAGGACACGATAGCTTTATTACAATTTTTGGCTACTCAAGGTCACAAAGTAAATAAAGACAAGCTACAGCTTTGGAGAAAACAAGTTAAGTACTTGGGATATGCAATATCCAAAGAAGGTAGAATATTAGATGAAGATAGAAAAACAGCAATTTTACAAGCACCTAGACCAACAAACAAAAAGGAAATGATGTCCTTACTGGGAACTACTAATTTTTGTCGGAGCTGGATACCGAACTATGCTTTGGAATCTGCTCCACTGGCTGATTTAATATTTAAAAAGCCGATAGCAGCACAGGATTTATTACAATGGACACCTGAAGCAGAAGCAGCTTTCTGTAAGCTGAAACAACTGATAGCATCATCCTTAATTCTAGGATTACCAAACTATCACAAGCAGTTTATTCAAACCATAGACTGTAAGCAAGGTTATATGACATCAGTATTGACACAGCAACATGGGGACAAGCAACGCCCCATAGCTTTCTATTCATCACAGTTAGACCCAGTGGCGTGATCCCTGCCCCACTGTGTACAAGCAGTAGTTGCAGCTGCAATGGCAGTGCAGGCTTCGGCCTCAGTAGTGCTATTCCACCCTCTCATGTTGAGAGTGCCTCATGCAGTCGCAATTATTTTACTGCAAGAAAAAGTAGCATATCTTTCTCCAGCTAGGCATCTTTCCTGTATGACCATACTGTTGAGCCAACCTCATATGACAATTGAATGATGCACAACTTTGAATCCGTCAACTTTGCTTCCAACCCCTGCAGATGGCAAACCACACTGCTGCCTGCAGGAGATTGAGCAAAAAACATTACCTAGACAAGACCTTATGGATGTTCCCTTGGGTGATGCCGAGGTGACATACTATGTGGACGGCTCGTGCAGGAGGGGTCCTACAGGACAGAACCTAGAGGGGTATGCAGTCATTTCTGATACTAAAACTTTAGAAGCAAAATCTTTACCACACAATTTATCTGCACAAGCGGCAGAATTGATTGCCTTGACAAGGGCATGTACCTTAGCAAAAGGTAAGAATGTGAACATTTATACTGACAGTCAGTATGCTTTTTCTACTGTACATGTTTTTGCGCAGCAGTGGAAAAATAGAGGAATGATAACATCTACTGGTAAACCGATCAATCATGCGCAGTTAATTTTAGACTTGTTAGATTCAATTCAGTTACCTAAAAAAGTAGCTATTTGCAAATGTGTAGCTCATATGAAACAACAGGATAGGATTTCAAAAGGTAATGCACAGGCTGATACAGCTGTGATGCAGGCAGCTTCAGCCACAGAAACTTTTCATTTGAATGAGGAATTACAACTCTCTGAGATTTTAGATTTAGAAATGTTAAAAACAATGCAGACACTTACTACAAATATAGAAAAACAGAAGTGGATAAAACGAGGAGCAATCCTCGAAAAGGGACTGTACATCTCCAAGGAGAAGAAACCGATTTTGCCATTTAATTTGTTTAGATATGCAGCGTTGTTGAGCCATGGGCAGAGCCATGTCTCAACAGGGGGGATGGTACAGTTAGTGAATCGAGTATTTACAACCTATGGATTTACCAATTATACAAAAAATTTTTGTGCAGCATGCCATGTTTGTAACAAGCATCATGCACAAGGGGCATTGAAGCCTAAGCAAGGGAATTTTCCTACACCACCGTATCCGTTCCATACTATTTGTATGGATTTCATAGAATTGAATAAATGTGAAAATAGGAAGTATTGCCTAGTTATTATAGACATGTTTTCCAAATGGGTAGAAGCGTTTCCAACTAAAAATCCAGATGCAGCTACTGTTGCAAAGGTCCTTGTTAAAGAGATTATACCCAGATTTGGTATACCGGAAAAGATTTATAGTGATAACGGGACACATTTTGTGAACCAAATGATTCAGCAACTTAGTCGCTATTTTGGGATATCGTTAAAGAACCACTGCACTTATCACCCCCAATCTGCAGGGCTAGTAGAGAGGCATAATGGGGTGTTGAAGAATAAACTTAGGAAGTTGATAGCAGAGACACAGAAAAACTGGGTGCACTGTTTGCCTTTAGCACTGTTGAGTATGAGAACTGTTCCAAATGCAAAGGGATTAACTCCTTTTGAAACTTTGTTTGGGAGGGCATATTATACACCTCAGTGGAAACCTCTCATGTCTATGGAGCAGGAGACTGACAGTTCACTTGCAGGGTATATGAGGCGATTTTTGAATAACAAACTTTTGCAGTTAAATTCTGTTTCAGATAAAGAGCAACCAAGATCGGAAGCACCAGTAGCCCCAGGCACTTGGGTCTGGGTGAAGATTGTGAAGTGAAAAAATTGGAGTTCTCCGAAGTGGGAAGGTCCGTACCAGGTTCTACTGTCGACACCCACTGCAGTCAAGATCGCAGAGTGAGCTTCCTGGATTCATTTGATGCACTGTAAACTGGTTAAAAACTTTGAACTGGACAAAAACTTTGTTACTGTTGCACAACAAGAACAAAATGGCCAGGTACAGAGTGAGTAGAGACATTGAGCAACCCCAGAAAACTTGTATGATCGTTTTTATTGCAATATTGATCACACTGTTCTTTTTGTTGTGGCCACTCCTTTTTCCTGCCACAAAGGTTGAACTGATTAGACGTAATGAACCAAACATAGACTGGCATCCGAACTTTAACACTTATCAGGTAATTACACGTGTGTACGCTGAGACTTTTAATGTTTCAAACTGCTGGGTCGGGTCTGTACGGCCATACCAACAGCATACGGGGGCTTATTAATGACTGCTATCCCCCTAGGGGTCAATGAGACCTGGGAAAATCTGTTTTTTGACACAGTTGCTATTAAAGCATATGATAAGGTTGCACTGTATTTGCCTGTGACACAAAAAGGAATTGTATGTTTCTACAAAAATGATACCATCCAAGTGGGATGGAGTAAGTGTAATGTTACAATACAATATAAATGTTATAAAAACCAAATGATTTGAATGGATTTTGTAGTACAGATTATGACTCATTTTTGAAATCTATGCATAAGACTCTTGACCAGGTACAACGCAATCCTGTACTTTCTAAACAGTTATCTGTAATAGACAAGAAAATGTTTCATGCAGGGCAGTCATTTCGTAACAAAGTAATAACTAAGGTAGAGGACTGTTATTTTGTGTGTGGTAAAAAAGCATATAAATGGTTACCTGAGAATTGGTCTGGCAGTTGTTTTTTGGGGTACCTGGTTCCGGCCATCCGACACACTGCAGTTTTGCCTCAAGGGAGTATTCAAAATACTCGAGACGTAACCAAAAAGACTGTTAAGAAACCCGAGAATCCAGTGGGACAAATCGAAGCGGGCTGGAAAAACCATTGTGATGTGGGAACCAAACTTGCGCACATGGACTTCAGTGATGCTGTCATATACTGGGCAGGTATATCACCCATGTATGGCGAAGTTAAATCAATATGGGAGCTGCGAAAACTGTCCAGACTTCTCATAGTAATGAGTAATGCGACTTTTTCTGCTCTTGAACTGATAACTGATGAACTGAATGCCATGAGAACTGTAGTGCTCCAAAACCAAATGGCTCTTGACTTCACCCTAGCGGCAAGAGACGGAACTTGCGCTTTAATCAAAGAAGAATGACCATCAGCATGAGATTGATGATCATCTCGAGGTGATTCAGCAAGTGTCGGCCATGACCAAGCCAGGCCCAAACCCTCTGACAGATTTTTTTCCAGAATGCCTTTGGGGGGTGGGGCTCCATTTTTATGAACATATTGATTGCTATTGGGGTAGGATTACTCCTAATAGGAGTTTGTATTTGTTGTGGAATCCCCTGCATAAAGAGATTAGTTAAAGAATTCATAGATATATCCGTATCTGAGACTATGTATCAAAGTACTGAATTTGAAGAGCTGCTAAAATGTGAACCACTTTCATAAAAGTTTAAACTGAATGACTTTCTTAACTGCAAATCCTGAATGGAAGAGGTTAGGAAAAAAGCAAGCTGTTTATTCTTTCTTAAAAATAGAATAAAAAAGTATTAACAGGAGGGAAATGTTAGAAAAATATGTATTAATGTGTGTATGCTTAATGCCAAATTAATAATCAAGTATTTTAATACACTTTTCATTCTATTTTTCATGCACTGTATTTTATACAAATTGAGTTTCATACGAGACTGAAAAGATGCTTTTTGAAAACTGCAGTATGCTTTCTGAAACTTGCAAGTTGCTCTCTGACCTAGTAACTGCTAGCACAGCAATATTCATGTTTATGCCTTGTGGAAATGTAATTGAGAAGCAGGTGTTTATCTGCTAGGTCAGAAGTGAATGAATGAACAATGTCTTATGTTATAAATGTAATGATTTTAGACAAACAGCTCTGTCCAGAGGATGGGAACCTCTGCAGCTGTAGTAATTTAGAAATAAAGTAGACAAAGGATTATTAGAGAAATGAACTGCTAGCATTGTGCTTGATTTAGCCATAGTATCTTGAATGTAGCATAACATCTATCTAACTGGGAGTAATCAAGGTCATGTTGTTTTCCTCAGGAAGTTTCACATAAAAAATGATAAATCAGCAGAAATTCATGGGAAAGATGGTCAGCAGATGATGATGAAAAAGGTGGTAAACTGTTACGTCAGCATGGTAGGACACAACCAGTTTAAGAATGTATAAAAATAAAAGTATTTCCTGTTTCTGGTTAGACAAACTCTGTATTAGCACGTTTTTGTCTCCTTGCTGCAAGATTAAAGTGCCTTAACCTAAACCTACTGTGTTTTAATCATTTGTAAAGTATATTTTTCCTTTGACAGTCTGCAATTTTATTATTCTTAATATAGTTAAAAGGATGGAGTAAGATTTTAGAGACTTTCAAGCTAATTTTTTGAAGAATTCCACCATGAAATTATCAGGCCCTGGAACTTTGTTAGGTTTAAGGCTGTTTATAGCCATAATGATCTCTTGTTGAGTGATAAGAGAGGATAAAGAGTCTTGTTGAGCTTGAGAAAGTTTTGGAAAATTAATTTGATCTAAGAATTTATTCAGCTCCTGGTCTTCTAGATATGGGATTGGTCACTGTACATTTGAGAGTATAAATCTTTAAATCGGAAAACAATATCATGATTGGAAGAGTATGTTTTTCCTTGGAATTGTTTATTATAGGTTCATAGGTTTGTACTAGGCTAATGGCCCTGGGACCTTTACAAGCCTAGCCATAGGATTACCCTGGCATAGTGCCACTCAACCTTAGTTCCCAGTACATCTGTCGAGTAGAGCCACTGGTGTCATCCTGGGGTGAATTTTCTGTTTCCCATCAACTCATCAAGATTTCTCTTGAAGAGGGTCAGCGAGGTGCTCTGCTTGACATGTATGGGAAGTCTGTTCCATAGCATGGGCAGTCTCTGGGTTATGAACCTGTCCCTCCAGCATGTTCTGTTAATTGTGATAATGAGGCTGACGTCTCTGGAGCATGTGGTGTGGAGGGATTGGGATTTCTTTAGATGTAGCATTTCTAACGGAGCTGGGTTAGGCATGGCTTTGTAAGCCAAGTAGAGATCACCTCTAAGTAGGTGATATGAGACAGAGAATATTTGGAGTTTTTTGAGTCTGTCCATATAGGACAAGTGTTTAAGGCCTAGGATCCTCTTTGACAGGTACTTTTGTGGCCTCTCCAGTTGTTGCAGGTGTCTAGTGAGGTACATGCCAAATGGGGCATTGTACACAATGATTGGCCTAATGAGGCAAAAGTAGAGGGAGACAATGTCCTCTTTCTTCCTGGATGCAAAACCCTTAGTAATGAGATGCGCCACATAGAAGGACTTTCTGACCACAGTGGCAATGTGGTAGTCAAAAGAGAGGGGCTGTCAACCTGTGCTCCCAGATCTCTTATAATGCCTTCTTTGTTCAGTGGACTACCATCAATGTGGTAATTCATGGGTACCGGGTTTTTCCCAAAGGGGATGACGAGACATTTTTTGGCATTGAGCTTAAGGTCATGGTTCTGACACCAGTCGTTGGTCACAGTGAGGCCATTCTGTACAATGTCAGCATCACTCGGGGAGTTAATCATAGCTCCCAACTTGCAATCATCTGCGAACTTTGTCAGCCAGAGTCCCTTTGTGTTGGCCTGGACTTCAGAGAAGTAGATACCAAACAGGAGAGGACCCAGGACCAAACCCTGTGGGACTCCACTCGTGACTAATTGGAGTCAGCTACTTTCGCACTGTGGGTTCTATCTGTGAGCCAGTTTGCAACCCACCTAGTGATATAGGGGTTGATGCCAAGCTTAGTGAGTTTTTCTATGATTCCTGAGTGGGGAATGGTATCAAAAGCCTTGGCCAGATCAAAATAGACTGTATGAACCACCTTGCCTTCAACCACAGCTCTGGTGACTGACTCAAAGAAGACGACCAAGTTGAGGAGGCATGATCTATCCTTCACAAAACTAAACTGTGTGGGATCCAGAGTTTGGACATTCCCTATATCCTTGTTTATTAGGTCCATGATGATGCATTCCATAGCTTTGCATATCAGACTCATCAGGCTAATGGGGCGATAGTTCCCAGGGTCTGTAGTCACTCCTCCATTGTAGAGAGGGATGACTGTAGCAGTGCACCATTCGGCAGGGACAAAACTTAAGGTGAGGCTATGATTGAACAGAGTACACAGGTGAGGTGTCAATTCACTCTGTAGTTCATGTAGAACACAATCAGGGATATTGTCAGGTCCTATAGAAGCTGTATTCTTGGCCTTGGACAGTGCTGTTTTAACCTGTGCAGCAGTAATACTGGGTGCCTGGCAATCTATTGGTATTGTGATTGGTCCTTTGTGAGGGGGGGTGTAAATTGGCACTGAATCTGTCAGCCAGTATACTGGCAATATCTGTTGGCTCAGTATAGGAGGTACCATTGTGCAGTACCTTAGAGAAAATCAGGGTTTTGCCGTGGAGATTCTTTACATAACTACAGAAGGCCTTGTGGTCATCTTTATTATCTGCTGCAATTCTGTTTTCATACCTAGCTTAAGAAGATTTGATGAGGGATCTCAACGTTTTATTGAGGCAGATAAGAGAGTTTTGGGACTTCACCTTTTATTATAGAAGAAGGAGTTCTTTGATTAGTTATTCTAGCCAATTGTTTAGAAAGATAATTGATCAGCTTGAACTAAATATATTTTTTTCTGAATGAATTGTTTTTCAGTTTCTTGATTGTGTGTAGACTAAAGATTAGCTTCTAGTAAGTCTGAAGCTTTTATTATCTCCACTCCTTTGTCTCCACAATATTGCACCACAAAACACTTGTGGCCTTTAACAGGAACAGAAGCAGTATCATGTTTCTGAAAACTCTATGATCTGACCAAAATCCCTTTTTATGTGCAATATTTGATTGAAGAGGGGTAACTGTTTTCATCCTGCATAGTAGCTTCTGCATAGAAAAGCATTCATAACCAGGCTCTTAGTGATATTCCTGCAAAGAAACATTTCATAAATGTTTACTTCATATATGTAGATCACAGCATATGAATTATTTTTACTTACTGAAAGGAAAGCTGTTCCAAAAGCATTAGTACTGACAATATGTAAGACTTGTTTGGTTGCCAGTCCAAGTTCTGACAACCATAGCTACAATCCTTGGAATGTGTACTAAGTTGAAGGCTGTGATATCACTGAATACGATACTTATTCCAAAGTTCACCATCTCAGAGTCAGTACATGTAAGTAGGAGGTATCTAGGGGGCATACAGCCCCCCCAATCTCAGAGTTAGTATACGTAAGTAGGAGGCATGTAGGGGGCACAGCGTCCCCCCCACCAGTGTCAGAGAGTACAGTGAAGTGAAGCTTCTTTCAGAAATGTTTAAAAGGTGTGTGAGTTTTGGAATTCACTGTTTCTTGCTTGACTGCAGTTTATTTTTACAGGTGTCAGGACACGCAAAATTATGTCTTGTACTTGAAATAGGCAGCCAGACTTTCCATAGAGCAGGCAAGTGTCAAACTAATGGTGATGCAATATATAAGTTATCTGATCCAGAAAAAGTTAGAAAACTTTGAGATGCTTACAGCTAAGCAAGTGCTAATGTTAAAAGTATTCAGAGATTAAAATGAACAATATACTGCAAAATAATTAATATATTTGAAAGTTTGTGAACATGTATAGAGAATAAGGCCTATAGTAACTGATCTAAGTGTTATATATTACTATTATTTACAGATAGTGCATAGTCCGGATGTAGCGTGATAGACCCTCCCCAAGCATGAAATGTATAGGTTCATAGGTTTATAGATAAGTAGTAGGCAATCAGGCCACAAAACCAATAGAAACCTATCCATTAACCCAGATTCAAAACTTTCCCTATTCAAATGGAGGATAATGCAATATATACCTAGGGAGAAACTGATCCTGCAGTCATATTATCCAGTCTTACCTTAAACATAACAAGAAACCCACTCTGTTTGAAATGTAATGAAAGTTTGATAAAGAAAATAATGTTTCAATATTCTTGGAAAACCCAGAAAGAAAGAAAAACATTGCCAGATAGGACAATGACTGTCATCACTTCCAATATGAGAAAAGAAGTAAATGTGCTGTGACCTGTGTCAAACAGTACATTGATAATTTACACTTAAAACACAACAAATCCCACAGAAACACACGAGAAGCCATAGCCTACAGTCTGGGGACTATGCTGGCCCATTCCTTGGAAAGTGTTTTTGGTTTTGTTAGGTGTTTATTCTGACTGGATGAATAATTGTAATATGGATTTTTGTAGTTCTCAAGTAGTTACTGAAAAAACTTAGGCAAATTTTTTTTTTCTTTCATGGCATTTGAGAAGTCCCATATTCTGGTAGTGGGTCTTGTTTACAGGATTTGAAACATTTATGGAGGGAAATGTATTTTGTGATGTCTGCTGTTTATGCTTCAACTGTTTATCGCTGTACAAACTTTGAGGAAACAGCTGATGAAAATGAAAGGTGAGACTATGGAAAAATGCTTCAGATTATCAAGATTAGAGTACAGATGAAATCTATAAATTAAAATGTTTTGCATCTGGAAATACATAAGACTTATAAGTATAACTGAAATGGATCCAGGAAGTGTGTGATGTTTAATTTAATTTACTTAGATATTAATTGTTATAAACTCTTTTTACCAGTGAGCTGGGTCACAGAGCAGGGGGAAATTATATGTATGGATAGTTTAGAGTAATTAGTTAATTAGCATGTTTTAAATAGATGGGAAGAAATAAGCTTTTCCATTCACACAGCTATAAGTCTATTTTTATGGCCCCTAGAAATGCATTCTGTCCATATTTCACAAGCTAATAAAACATAAATAATTCCAGCAAATACTCCACTGAATTTTAAACTTCTAATTATTTAATTCATGACAGCTTACTTCAGCTAGAACTGTTTTCAGTTTAGATCATTATTTTAATTTAAATTCTTTTACTTAAAAAAATACACAGCCAGGGTTTTGTTTAAAAATGATTGTTCTATTTATGGTAAATAGTTCTGTGTGCAGTACTATTATGTGCCTCATAAATGATGCAGCAAGTCAAAATTATGTCTTTAAATTCTATCTGAAAGGTGTTAGTAAAAACAACAGGAAACTTATAAATCTAAATGCATCTATAATTATTTTTATTATTACTTAAGTGTAGATGAATGCCACAACTTCCAACCAGGTCCAATTAAATCTGTGGCATGAAATTCAGTACAAATTTTTTGACAGTATGTAATACTTTAATCCAGTGTAATAGTTTCTACCTCTAGTTCGCAAGTGTTAGACTCTTGAGATTTGAAATGTTCTTGGTGTCCCTCCAACTTCACAATTACCACGATTACATACTGCAAAAGGGATAATTCTCACATTCCTCCCATTAATTACATGCTTAATACTAAATACATTATTATTAAACTTTTCACAGAAACAGTCCATTTTATGAAACTGTATATGATATTCAGAATAACCTCAGAATAAGCAGTCCTTTTGAATGTGTTGAGAGAATCGTGCAAGTTTTTTTTTGTCAGGGCAAAGCCTCAGTTAAACATTAGAGACACGCACGGGCAGACGTTTTTACACTAAAGGTAGCTAACAGTTTCCTAGTATTTAACACGTGCCAGAACTTTTAAGTGCTGCAACAGCAAATGGCAGTTTTCTTAGACTTGTAGTTAGAAAACAGTACAGGTCTGTGCAGCACCTGTGGAATTAATATTGCCCTTATATTTAAACATCTCATTTCTAGAAATTATGTTAAGCACATTTCATTTACTTGATTACTGATGTCCCATTAAATCACCATGCTTCATCTCAGTGGTGTAACATTTACATCTATGCAAATGAGTATTCTTCTCTATAAAGATGATGATGATTGCACAATCTTGGACTGAATAATAATTTCTTTTACTCAACATGGAATGAAACTGCTGCTTCAGGTATATTGTGGCACTTAATACTCTTTCTGTACAGGACTGGTCTTTAATGGGTAAACAGTACACTTGTAAATTCAGTCAATTCATTTTCGACCGTCTACTTTATACTTTTGTGAGGGAACTGGTAGTTATCACGGAAAGTAGTGTGAGGAAGGCCAGGAATTAGTTTGTAGTATACATGCACTTTTAAAGCATATACATTATCTAGAGAAGTGTGTAAGAGGTGCGGACATAGATATTAACGCAAAGGGTGAGAGGATACACAATCTCACTAAAAGTATCTCCCTTAAAAGAACACACAAGGCCGGTGGTAATCTCCAAAAAGTTTATGTAAGCGCTTTCGTTGAACAAGTAATCCAACTTCTTCAGACACAGGACAACAGTTAAACATTCAATTTAAAATATTCCGAAAGGAAATGACATCAACAATAATGTCAGCAGGAAATGACATCAGCAATAATGACATCATAAACAATCCCGTACTTATAAAAAAATAAATATAAATAAAAATATGTTGTTTGTACAATACTACTATGAATAAAGCTATAATATAAAACAAGAATAGTTTATATACACCAATTGTAAAATAATGTCTCCCAAACAAAACTTACTCATCTTTGAAGTGCTTTTAACTTTAAAATACACTTCAAAGAGCAATACTCATTGAGACCTGGATAGGCAGAAGCATTAAGTTTCAACTGCAAATACAATTCTCTACTTTCTAAAATGAATTGCCATGGGCCACCTCTCTTGTTTTTTGTTACCTGCTCAATAACCATGTATTCAAAGGAGTGACCCTCATGTTCCATGATATGTCTAGCCAAAGCACTGTTGCCATTACGCCTGCCAGTACTGTATTGGTGTTCATAAATTCTCTCCTTAAGATGTCTCTTAGTCTTACCAATATAAAATGCAGCACAGTATTGGCATAAGGTGATGTAGACAACCCCAACACTTTCACAATTAAATCTGCCTTTCAGATAATGAATGGTGTCAGAAATGCAGAACCTATTTGACACCTTTATAAAATAGCAACTTCTACAGCACCCACATTTGAACATATGAAAGTGCTTACATAAACTTTTTGGAGATTACCACCGGCCTTGTGTGTTCTTTCATCAGTTTATTGGCTTTGTTTTGTTTTTTTCTCACTCCCTTAAAACACAAATTACTGACAAAAATAATACTTCATGTGTAACTATAGAGATGATAACCTTTTACTTTATAAGAACAAAACTATGGGGGATACACAAGATATTTAACACTTTTGTGAAATACTAAATAATGTGAGCTGATATTTTTACTTTCAATTAATTTTATGGAATGCGACTAGATCAGCATCCCAAATCTAGATTTCTCTACCCTGATTTCATGTGTATAAAATGGGAAACAGGAGTTGTGGATGTGTGTGTGTGTGTGTGTGTGTGTGTGTGTGTGTGTGTGTGTGTGTGTGTGTGTGTGTGTGTGTGTGTGTGTGTGTGTGTGTGTATGTGTCTATATGTATATATAATATATATATTCCCTATCACATTATCGAAGTTTCAAAACACCAAAATTCATGAGGTTGTGACC
This sequence comes from Protopterus annectens, assembly GCF_019279795.1. NCBI lineage: Eukaryota > Metazoa > Chordata > Ceratodontiformes > Protopteridae > Protopterus > Protopterus annectens. The sequence continues at coordinate 617,313,342 of NC_056736.1, read as the reverse complement.
ACATGGCTCAAGTTTTGAAACTTCAAATGTTTTGAATGGAGATTGCTGTGCAGCACAGAACAAGAAATTTACCCTTTTCCACAATGTAATGTGAATGTGGAGTTGGTATGTTTAATTAGCAGGGGGTGTGGGGGGTGCAGGATGGCTTGGCCCATGCAAAAACATTAAAGATAGAATTTTTTTGCTTTTTACTTTTTTCCGTTCAATTTTCGGCTGGAGCACCTTCTGTGTGGAGTCTGCATGTCCCCCCCACGGCGGAGTGACGTTAAAGACATGCAGGTAGGTGTGGGTGTGAATGAGTGTGCCTTCTTTGAAGGTCGGGCACTGGGCTGGCAACTCGGCACCGTAAAAAACACTGCCAATCATGAGTGGACCAGAGTTCCACTGTGGCGACCCCTAATCTGGAAAAGCCAAAAGACTTTTTTTTTTTTTTTTACTTTTTTCCAGTGTTTTGGAACTTCAGTAATCTAACATAGATCCATATACATATGTATATATATATATATATATATATATATATATATATATATATATATATATATATATATATATATACACATGTATATGTGTGTGTGTGTGTGTGTGTGTGTGTGTGTGTGTACTTTTTTTCCCTTGAGCCACATACTTGTACATACTTGTAAATATGATTCAGGTGATTCACAATTTTTACTTATTTCTATGAGATGTATGATACTTTATAGGTTTATAGATTCATAGGTGTGTACTAGGCTAACAAACATAAGAGCATTTTTAAGCCTAGCCATGCATCCCAAATCTCTGACAAATTCTAGTACTCTTGATAAGTGTAAGCAGAGGCTTGGGAGGTGAAATATTTACAAGAAGGAGCCTAGGAGATGATCCATTTACAGGCTGCCTGTGTCCATTATTGACAATGGTGCCAAACCAGGGATTAATTTTCTGTTCCCATCCAATTGTCCAAGTTACACTTGAATGGGGTTAGGGAAGAACTCTGTTTCACATGGATGTGGAGCCTGTTCCAGAGAAAGGGTAGTTTCTGTGATACATACCTGTCTGTCCAGCAGGTCCTATTTATATCACAGGCAAGGTTTAAGTCTTTAGAATGGGTAATTCTGGTGTTGTTTGTTTTGTGGATATGCAGGAGGTCTGTCAGAGTGGGGTCCGACAATGCCTTGTATGCCTGACATAGATCTCTCCTCAAGAGTCCGTTAGAGACAGAATACAGGGATAGAGCCTTGAGGTGGTATGCATAGGACATGTTACTTACTGCCTCTATTTTTTTAGTGAGGAGCCTCTGTGGATGTTCCATTTGGTACATACCAAATGGGGCACTGTACTGAATGATAGGTCTTATGAATGCTGACTATAGTTCATAGGTTCATAGGTTCATACTAGGCTATCTGCCCTGGGGCATTTATAAGCCTAGCCCGATTGTGTTTGGCATACGCCACCCCTTGATTTGAGTATGCTGTGCCCTTTTTAAAGTTTAGTTTACTGTGCCTCTGTTTAATAGTGACACGGAAGTAATCCTCAGGACAAACCTACGATCCCCCATCCACTCATCAAGATTCTTCTTGAACAGAGTCAGTGAGGTGCTCTGCCTAACATGAATTGGAATTCTATTCCAGAGCGAAGGGAGCCTCTGGGTTATGAATCTGTCCCTCCAGCATGTTCTATTTATTTCTGTGCTGAGGTTCAAGTCCCTCGAGCACGTGGCTCTAAGGGATTTAGATTTACTGAGGTGGAGCATGTCCATTAATTCTGGTTTGGACATAGCCTTATATGTCAGGCATAGATCACCTCGAAGTAGGCGGTATGCAACTGAGTAGAGCTGGAGTTTTTTTAACCGAGCAGCATATGGCATCTGTTTGAGTCCCTTGATCCTCCTGGTGAGGTACTTTTGGGATCTTTCTAATTGCTGCAGGTGTCGGGTAAGGAACATCCCAAAGGGGGCATTGTATTCTATGATGGGTCTGATGAGGGATGAATAAAGGGGCATGATTACCTCTCATGATCTAGATGTAAATCCTTTCATGATGAGGTGGGCTATGTAGAAGGTCTTTCTAACCACTTTGGCAATGTGGTTGTCAAAGGAGAGATTGCTATCAACTTGGGTCCCCAGATCCCTAATTACTTTCTCTGTACTTAATGGGTTACCACCTATGTGGTAATTTGTGGTCACATTGTTTTTGCCAAAGGGTATGACTATACACTTTTTGGCATTTAGCTTTATGACTCTGGCACCAGTTATCCATCTCTGCGAGATCTTTTTGAAGGATGTTTGTGTCAGCTGGAGAGTCAGTTATGGTGCCCAGTTTGCAGTCATCTGCGAACTTGGTGAGCCATAGTCCCAGAAAAGTAAATACCGAACAAGAGAGGTCCCAGGACAGAACCTTGTGGGACGCCACTTGTGACCGGTTTCGAGTCTGACATGGCTCCAGCAACTCTGACTCTGTGGGTTCTGTCTTTGAGCCAGTTTGCGACCCATCTTGTGACATAGGGTTTTATATTTAGGCTGGATAGCTTATCTATGATGCCCAAGTGGGGCATTGTGTCAAATGCCTTTGCGAGGTCTAGATAGGCTGTGTGGACTACCTTCCCTTCATCTATGGCCTTGGTGACTGTTTCAAAGAAGTCGACCAGGTTCAAAAGGCAAGATCTGCCCTTGACGAAGCCAAATTGGCTAGGATCTAGTGTCTTTAGGTCCCCAGTGTCTTTGTTTATGAGTTCCATGATGATCCTCTCCATAGCCTTGCATACTAGGCTAGTCAGGCTTATGGGGCGATAGTTTCCAGGGTCCGCAGAAGTGCCACCTTTGTGGAGTGGGACCACTGTTGCTGTACACCATTCTTTGGGCACATATCCTGTAGTGAGGCTGAGATTGTACAGCAGTTTTACTTGAGGGATTAGTTCTTCTTGGAGTTCATGTAGGACGCAACCCAGGACACCATCTGGTCCCATGGAAGCAGTGTTTTTTGCTTTGGAGAGTGTGGCCTTCACTTGAGCATCAGAGATGCACTCTGCGGGGATAGATACTTGCTCTTTTGGGGGGGGGGGTGGAGAAGTTTGCACTGAACCTGTCTGCCAGGATATTGGCGATGTCTGTGGGTTCAGTGTATTTTTTGTCACTTAGAATCAACTCAGAACAAGTCTGAGAGTTGCATCCCAGGTTCCTAACATAACTGAAAAAAGCCTTATGATTGCCTTTAGTCTCCTGTTCAATTTTTCTCTCAAAGCTGGCCTTGGAGGATTTTATGAGGGATCGTAATATTTTGCTAGTACTGATCAGAGATGCCTTCCTTCTTAGGGATTTTGCTCTATCATGTAGTAGCTTCCTCCTTCTGTTGTACAGTTTATTTATGGCTGGGGTCTGCCAGACTGGACGCCTGCCTTTGGATGATTGGGTCTTGATTTTGTTTGGGATAGCATGATCCATGCATTCCTGGAGATGTCCGTAGAATGCGTTTATATAGGATTCTGCAGTTTGGGCCATAGTTTCCACTGGCCCTGGGGCCTTGAAGGATTCCACTTTGGTTTTGAGAAGTGTGAAGTTCACTTTTGAGAAGTTTTTCACTGTGGTTTTCTGGGCTGGGGGTGGGGTCGGGATGTGGATATCCAGTGAAATTAATTTATGGTCTGATCTTACCAATGAGGGATATACTTCTGGTATGGAGCATAGAGTCCCCATGTTGGTAATGATCAGGTCTAGTATGTTTTCCCCTCTTGTGGGAGTGGTGACTAGTTGTTCCATAGCATTTGACTTTATAAATTCCAGGAACCTTTGGGCTAAGGTGCTGGGGCCTGAGTAATGCTCCCAGTCTATGTTTGGGTAGTTGAAGTTGCCCAATATAATGGTGTTTGGAGAGATCTTCATGTTCTCCAATGTTTTCAGGAAATTCCTGACTTTGAGAGGGTGGTCTGTAGGATGCTATAAACTGAAAAGCAGTCTTGCCCACTGTCAGTTGCACATGGATGGTCTCCGATACTTCGTGCAATGCCACTAACCTGGAGGTGTGGATATCCTTGATAAATATGGAAACTCCCCCTCCTTTTGTGGTTCGGTCTGGGTTTTGGGGCCGAAAAGCATGATATGAGGTATAACCTGGTAGTGCTGGGGTGCTCTCTGGAGCCTTGAACCAGATTTCTGTCACTGCACAGATATTGATGTTCTCCATACTGAGGAGAGCTTCGAGTGCATGCATCTTGAGGTTAAGACTTCTGGCGTTTAGCAGCATTACCCTTAGTTTCTTGTTCCTTGTGCTGTCTATGTTGGTGGGTTTGACTTTTGAGTCTTGCCTAAAAAAGGCACTATGGGGGTGGCAAGAGCCTTTGCCAATATCCGAAAGCCCAGGGGTGACAGGTGCAAGCCGTCCCTAGTGAAGCAATGTGGCTTGTCGAGCATGTCATCCCAGGCTGACAGACACTGGATCCCCTTTGAATGACACCAAAATTTTAGCCAATTGTTAAAATCGATCATTTTGTCTTTATACTGTGGCATCATTCTAGGTGAGGGTAAGATGCTGCTCAAGGTCAGGGTCATACCGGTCTGGGCTACATGATCAGAGAGCTCCTCTATGTCTCTTTTCATGTAGTCGAGGGAGGTACATCTCAGGTCATTCACGCCAGCATGTACAATAACTGAGTCATATTTGTATTTGCTTTGGAGTGACCTGAGTGCTTGCGTTATGTGGCGGATCCTAGCACCCGACAGGCAGCTCACTGTGACCTTCTCTTTATTCAGCCTGGTGAGTGGGACGTCAGTGTGTCTGACAATAGTGTCACCTATTACAAGAGTATCAGGTGTGTTATTCAGCCTTAAGGGCTGTGACTGCTTGGCACACTGACTTTGTGTGCTATGTGTTCTACGTGTTTTGTTTTGGGGTAGCATTTGCTTGGATGTCTGCTTTGGAGGTCTCTGTTGCTTAGGGAGATTTTTGTTTAGAGCTTCCGAGTATGTTTTTGTGTTTTTATGTGTTTGGTTCGCTGTTGTGGTGGGACTATGTGATACTGGAATTGTGTTGTGTGAGGTTGCCTTCTCCTCCTGACTGGTTTCACCAGTTTTGAGATGTGAGAGCTCAGCCTCCAGTTTGGCTATATGGTTGCATCTCTCACATATATTTGAACCTGTTTGGAGGAGGAGAGGGTTGTCCATGTACATGAGACAGTTGTAGCATTGCCTCAAAATTCCCAGATTCACCAGCTGGACTGGAGAGGAAACCATTGACTGACCTTTGGACATGCTAGAGTAATATAGGGAACTGAATTAAAATGGGCCAATAGGGGACAAGGTAATCATAGAGAGTATAAGAGTAAGTAGTACTTATGGTTTATTAGTACTAACTTGTAAAATTACTTATTTGGACCAGTGAGGGACCTTAGAATGAGAATATGGTGTTTAATTTGAGAGATAGAGCAGTTCTAAGGGAAAAAGTGAAGAGCAGACTTTGTGGAGCCAGGAATAGTTTAAACCCAATTAGGCGGCGCTGCCTGATGTTGCGCTATGGAACAATGATTTCTTCGGACCTAGATGCCATACCTTTGTTTATAAGTTGCACAACATATAATGATTTCCTCACACCTGTAGACGCATGATGATCAAAGGATAGATTACTGTCTATGTGTGTCCCCAAGTCCTTGACTATTGGGTCAGCTCTTAGGGGTATGTTGTCAGTATGATAGTTTCCAGAGCTGGAAGACTTCTTGAAGGATATTATTATGCACTTCTTGGCATTTAGTTATCGTTCATGGCTCTGGCGCGAGTTGTTTGTCTGTGCCAGCCCTTCCTGGAGAATATTTGTGTCAGTGGGCAATTCAATGACAGCTCCTAATTTTCAATCATCTGCAGATTTAGTCAGGCAGAGGCCATTGACATTGGCCTTGACTTCAGAGAAGTAAATGCCAAAAGGAGTGGTCCCAGAACTGATCCCTGAGTGAGTCCACTTGTGAATTGCCTCTTTGTAGAGGTGGACTCCCCAAATCCACAAGGTGACATAAGGGTTTGTAGCTAACATCTTATGTTTGTCAACATTGCCCAAGTGGGAGATTGTGTCACATGCCTTGGCCAGGTCAAGGTAGGCAATTGGAACCATTTTGCTTTCATCTGTTGCTTTGCTGACCTTTTCAAAGAAGTCCACCAGGTTAAGTAGGCACGACCTGCCCTTGATGAAACCAGGGGTTGGGAGGGTGGCCTAATGGTTAAGGTGTTTGCCTTACAAACACAAGGTGCAGGGTTTGAGTCTCACAAGGGATAATTGGCTAGGCTTAAAATGGCTCGCAAGGGCAGTTAGCTTAGTACTAACCTATGAACCTATGATTGGGTTGGGTCCAGTGTCTAGAGGTTTTCTATGTCATTACTGATCATTTCCATGATAATTCTTTCCATGTCTTTGCAGGTGAGACTAGTAAGACTTATGAGTCTATAGTTTCTAGGGTCTGTAGATGGTCCATCTTTGTGCAGCGAGTGACTGTTGCTGTTCTCCATTCACGGGGTGCAAATCCTCTTTGGAGGCTACAGTTAAATAACAATGTCTGAAGGCCTGATAGATCATGTTTTGTGCTATTTAGAAGGCACTCTGGGATAGTGTCAGTGCCCACTGATGTAGTATTCCTGGCCTTAGAGAGAGCATTAAGGACCTGTTTCTTTAGTGATAGCAGGGGGGGGTTTATATTTGATGGTATCTCCTGGGGGAAGGTTGATTGGGAGAGGGTGATAAGCTGGAGCTGAATGTGTCAGCCAGTAGGTTTGCTATATCTTCTGGCTGAGTATAGGTGGCACCATATACAATGAGCTCTGCACGCAATTGTGTATTTCCTTTGAGGTTGCCAACATAGCTGAAGAATCCTTTGTTGTTGTCCTTGGTCTGGGAGGCCAAATTTACCTTACATTTGGCTTTGATAGACTTTATTTGTGCTCTGAATTGTTTGTTTAGTTTGATGAGAGTGCTGAATAATAGCACAAGCTTCTGCAGGACAGCTATGAAGGTCCTAAGCAAAAGGCTGAAGCCTGGAAATGTTTGGGCAAGGCAGTCACACATGCAACTGGCTTCCCACTCATGGGGGGAGGGCAGTGCTGTCACCAGTATATTGGCATTGGGCGTTGCAGTCCTGACCTCCTATTCCAATAGGAGGATGAATTTAATCAGTAAATACCACCTATGTACTGTACATAGAACTTTCATATTAGGTACACCTTCAAACTGTCACTTCACGTGATCAACTAATATTACACAGAGCTCCTTCTATGTCTATAGCCTCAGATGAGTTTGAAAAGAACAGGAAGTTGCACAGGAGTACACTGGAGCACCTAAGAGAGTGATGGGGTGAGCATGCATGCGTCATAATATCTTGTGTTTAATATCCATTCATTTACACTGCAAAGATGCCGTGTAGCATGAGAGCTTAGCGAAGCACTGAAAAGATCTTTCACTTAACCCAGGAAGAGATGAGCCTACCAACAGTAACATATTGCTCCTCCAAATAGACATTTTTATGTATGGAATGTAGACTAAACCTTTGGCATAGATAGGACAGACAGACATCTTGACACCTTGTCACCACATCTGCCACATTTTATTTTAACTTATCAAGATGATTTTTTATTTACGTCTAATGTTTTAAGTGACTTTGATTTCACCTGTGCTGTTGTAAATGACGTAGTTCAAAAAAAAGTATTTCTTGGGATTCACATAGTTCTAATAATGTGTTTCTCTCTTTAGGTGATAACAGCGGATGGGCAGAGATTTTTGATATGGTTATTGAAAAGCCTAATCCCGCAGATTTGCCAAATGAGTGCTGTAAGTAGAAATTACACTTGGCATTTTAAACACTTTAATTAAAAGCTACTTTGCATTATAGTACAAGTTCTATTTTGTTTTAAAAAATGTTAGAATTATGCTTTAAATCTAGTAAAGACAAACCGAAGGCTGCTGTGGTTTCAGAAAAATACACACCAGTCAGTAATGTGTAATTTTAACATAGCTGGTAATAATGTATAACTTCTGTTATAGCTGGTTTCTGGCTCATTATTGTATGCTACTTTGCTCCAATTTTGTTTAATACACAGTACAGTTTACAAAAGTTCAGTATAAGATAACCAGTCTCGACTTCCAAATGTTTATAAAGGAAGAAAACGGGAAGTCATCAAATCCAATCAGTTAAATGTTCGGCATAAGTGATTAATCCATTACTTTCACATAAGATGCTATCCTTCAGAATGTGAGCTCTTTGATTAACAAATTAGCAGAACTTCATGGGATTCACTAAAAAATTATTACAGAACAGAACCACGATCACCTATAAGCAGCTTCTTAAACAGATTATTAGAACCATATGAGGTATCTGGGCAGTTGTCAGATATATCTGGGATTTCAGTCTCAACAAGTACAAAGCAGAGACTGGAAGCTTCCAGCATATCAGTTTGACATTAATGGCAGGATAATAATGTGACTTCTGAGCAAACACAATGGAATATCCAGAAGCCAGTAAGACACAAGAGCAGAAAGAATATCAGTTCAAAGTGGAAATGTCTTGTCATACAAATATATTCATTTTTTTTATTACAAGTAATACGATGAATGACGAATGAGCAATGGGGGTGACCTGCTCAGACTTTACCAAGGTACTTGAACAGCTAGAACATGCACAAAAATAAGGATTTATGAATAAATTAGACAGTTGTAGCCCCCCCCCCCAAAAAAAAAAAAAAAAACAGGCTGAGAATGCAGGAGGAAAGACATTTCTGGGCATTGCTCTTCTGCTTTAAACTTATTTGGCAGGCAAGCTTGATACCTCACAAACTTCTACATGCTAACTATGAGATCACCATATGTTGGAGAAAAAGGAATATTTCAAGATATGTCCATTTCAGACTTATGTAAGTCTGTTTTCTGGATCATTCAGTCCCAGCATTTAAGGATCCACTAAAACAAGTCCCAACATTTGCAATTATTACCCAGTCATTGAGTAGATGCTAAGTTTGTAGCATGTGGGATAAAGTGCAACGACAACCAGACACACAGGCTTTTAGTAAATGGAGTCTGCATAGAATGAAAAAGGAAAACGACAGGGTACCACAAAATCTACACTACATCTTCTATTTTGTACACCTTTATTACTGATACTAAATATCGTCTGTAAAAAAATATATGTATAAAATGTTGTAGATGTTACAAAGATATCCAGACAGATTAATAGCAAGAAGAATAGAAACGCAGGAATATTGTGTGTCATGTTTGCAAAAACAATCAAAAAAAGTGAACTTATATTCAGTGGAAAAATTCAAACTAGCTTGTATGAAAAATGACATATATTTATGTTTTGTTGAACATGTTATTTTCACTAGGCATGTAATCTGTTTTCATGGCACACACAGCCAGGAGAAACAACATTGAGAAAATACCTTTATTCTTTTAAGTAAGAGTCATGTGATCTTTAACATCTATATAAGGTATCAGAAACCTATGCATATAGGATCTTGCTTACTCTCATAATGCTGCTTTGCCATGTTAGAATTACACCAATAGAAAACAAAAAAGTTTAATAAAAGTTAAGCGTGTTCATTCCCACTTTGAAGGAACTTCATCTGAGTAGTAAAATCACATTTCAAAATCACATGCATCATTACAGCCAATCACAATTGTTCTTTTAATTTAAATCTTTTAAGTCACATTAAAGCAACACAAGCATGAAAAATAACCCCATTACTTAACATTCATCATCTACTGCTAATGTTTAAAACACTTTAAATAATCAACATTAAAAAAAAATTAACATAATGTCTTAGTTTCAAAATACAGTTAATAGAACACATTTCACTCAGCCCTGGGAATCTTGTTACATTGAGAAACAATTCCCACCACAACTTGTGGCTCTCAATCAATTCTTCCATAAAACTGCCCCTTGGGTTAAGACTGATTTGTTCCAGTATAAAAAATACAAATTTGTGCCCTGCATTTATTTCAGTATGTTCGTATAAGACATTAGTATTCTTCCTTTTCTCAACTGCTCATTTCCTACTACAACTCAGGCATAGCTATGTAGCTTATGATAACCTATTGAATTGTATGTGTTGTGTACTGCACATATTATATTATATTATATTATATTATATATTGTATATTGTATATTGTATATTGTATACTATATATTTGATTGTGGCCCTTTTCTCCCCAGGCCTCCACTGAAAATGGGCTCATCAAGACCCACTGCACCAACCCAGTAAACAAATGCAAATAAATAAGTAAATTATGTTATATTATGTTCATAGACCCATTTTCTCAATTTTCTATTGGTCTTACCAATATAAAATGCATGGCATAATTTACACATAGCTAGGTATACCACCCTATTTTAAATCACAGGAATAATGGCCCCTGGCATGTATGATTTTCCCATTAACCAACATATCAATAAGAGCCCACTGAACACTGAAGGCGTTATAAGAGAACTGGGGACACAGGTTGACCGCAACCTCTCCTTTGACCACCATATTGCCACTGTGGTCAGAAAGTCCTCCTATGTGGCACATCTCATTACCAAGGGTTTTGCATCCAGGAAGAAAGTGGTCATCATCTCTCTCTTTACTCTTCCCTCATTAGGCTAGTCATCGAGTATAATACGCCATTTGGCATGTACCTCACTAGACACATGCAACAGTTGGAAAGGCCACAAAAGTAGCTCACAAAGAGGATCCTAGGCCTTAAACATATGTCCTACATGTACAGACTCAAAAAACTCCAGCTATTCTCTATCTCATATCATCTACTAGGAGGCGATCTCTGTTTGACTTACAAAGCCATGTCTGACCCAGCACTGTTAGAAATGTTACATCTAAAGAAATCCCAATCCCTCCACATCACACACTCCAGAGGCCTCAACTTCATTACCACAATCAACAAACATGCTGGAGGGACAGGTTCATAACCCAAAGACTGCCCATGCTCTGGACTAGACTTCCCATGCATGTCAAGCAGAGCACCTCACTGGTCCTCTTCAAGAGAAATCTTGATGAGTGGATGGGAAATAGAAAGTTCACCCCGAGGTTCACTCCAGTGGCTCTACTTGATAGAGGCACTGGGAACTAACATCCGGTGGCACAATGCCAGGGCACTTCTATGGGCTAGGCTTGTAAAGGCTCCAGGGCCATTAGCCTAGTACACACCTATGAACCTATATATTTTACCTTTAAAATGAAAGGGCAGTGAGAACAATGTCCACATTTAAACATTCCAGCCATCCGGTTGGAACTACCCCTCACTGGGAAAAGTAGATTCCCCTCTCCAAATAATTTTTAAAACACTTATTTTTCCTGTAGGTTATCAGGGGCCCCTCTCCCAATTTTCTACATATTTCCAAATCTTCCATAGGCAAACTCCAACTTTTATATAAAATATCAGAAATAGGACTGCTGCCCAAGGTGTAGGTGTTAGTAAAGGACCTTCCCAACTTTCTGTCTTGGGAGTTTGAGATTACCTTATCATCCCTTTCTGTCCCCAGAATTAATACGGTATAAAAACACTTCTCCTTTTAGTAAGCACCTCTTCCATAATAGAGTTGACAAAATTGGGTGGGTATCCTTTCAATGATAACATACCTCATCTGTACCTAAACCAAAAAGGAAAAGTGTGTAGGAAAAGGAGGTAAACATGATATAAGGATAAAAATACCTCAAAGAATTCCTAAGAGACCATAGATATAGAGATGCATAAAAGTAATATGACACGCATTGAATATATAGACAAGACCGAAATAAGAAAATGTATGGAACTATCTTTTTTCACAAAGAACGTAGCAAGTGATTGGAAAAAATGTGCCAATAATGATGTTTTTTCCCATAATGTATAGAATATATATAATGCAGTACTAATAAACTGCAGAAAAAAGATTTGCCTTTAAAGTAAAATCTAGATAATGACTATTTGAAAGACAGATGCAGAGCTACTTTGCCAAATACTCCTACTTTGCTATCAAAGTTCATGTTCAGGAATATTAAATCCTCTTTGAAATAACTTTCAGACATATGCTGACAAACAATGTGCTGTACTTATCTGTAAAACAATAAATGTGAGAGATGTACAGCCCAGTGGTTATGCTAAAATGCTACAAGTAAGCTAACCCTACATACTTTGGTTTACGTCAGCTATACCTGCATGCCTAGGTTTGAGTACTACAGTTCCTGTTGCACAACTCAGAAAAAAAATATTTTAACAAAGAATTTTGCTTCCTTCATGAAAACAAGCAACTGAGTAATATTATTGTTATTGGTGATCTGATAAAATGTAAATGTTTATAGACTAATTACCTAATTGCATGTGTTTTTAGATCTTCAGCTGTATCCTGCTGTCTGTGATTGCAAAGATCATGAACTGGAATGTGTCAACGTGAACCTGAGTTCTGTGCCACAGGTTTCAACTAATATAACATTGCTGTAAGTAATTCTATCTCACTTTTCAAGGATGCCCTCTTACTTGTATGTGTTGTGCTTATCAAACAATGTTTCGTCCCCACATTTACTCTTCCACACACATACTCATATTTAAAACACACACACACACACACACACACACACACACACACACACACACACACACACACACACACACACACACACACATAAACACACACACATAAAAACACACACACACACACACACACACATATATATATATATATATATATATATATATATATATATATATATATATATATTTATACACACACACACACACACACACACACACACACACACACATACAGCAGCATGCCTTTTACCTGTTCCTGAGTTGACAGAAAGTACAGTTGTGTAAAATCATACCATAATAGTAGATGTCCTTCTCTTCTGAAGGAAGGGATGTCCCATCACAGGTAGGCAGTTCCTCGTACAGTATGAAAAAGCTTGAAAAGGATCTTGTTTGTGCTGTACATCACATTTATGCTCCTCGCACAGAACATAGGGCATAAAAGGGACGTTTAGATGCAACTACCCAGAACTGAATTGCCCCAGAAGAGAACAGTTGTCATAGGACAAAGTAGTTGTTGCATATCCTGAAGGAAAAAATGCAGAACAAAGAAGAGGGAGTTGGAGAGAGGGAGTGAATACTGCAACAGTGAATAGAAGAATATCTACTGTTATGGTAAGATTTTACACAACTGTACTATGTCCTTCTATATCACTGTTGCAGTATTCATGAAAGATTGGAGAGTAAAAAAGCTCAAAAAACAGAATGGGAGGTGGAAGGCTGAGAAGAGCCCTCAACAAATCCATATAAAATGGTTTCAGCAAAACTGCTCTGGCCCTAGAAACCATATCCAACTTATAAAGCTTAGTACAGATATGCACCAAAGACCAAGTAGCAGCTTCAAGGATCAGTATCCAATCCCTTGAAGAAGGCACCAGAAGAAGCAACAGCCCTAAAAGAATGAGATCTAACAGACGCAGGCAGAGACTTGCCATGAAAAGAATAACAAAAAGAAATAAAGAAACAACCAAACCCAAAGATCTAGGATGTAAGGAAACAAAAAGCTGATCAGACTTATGAATAGTCCTAGTTTTATCCAAATTGTACCTGAGCTGTCTGTGCAAATCCAATGTATGTAGGACCCTCTCACTAGCAGACTGAGGAGAAGGAAAAAAGGAAGGGAGTTGTATCGACTGATTTAAGGACAACTGATTTACCACCTTGGGTATAAAACAAGGATTAATATGAAGGGACACTCTGTCCCTGTGAAAAGAACAAAAAAGAATGAATAGCCATAAGGGTCTGGAGCTCAGAAGCCCTCCAAGCAGAAGTAAGAGCCAGCAACAAACCAGTCTTCCAGGTACAATGTTGCAAAGAAACAAAATCTGCAGGCTCAAAAGGAGCCTGAATCAATGTTTCCAAAACAAAACTAAGGTCCCATGGAGGAGGAATATATTTTCTTATAGGTCTAATATGCAAGATGCCTTTAAGAAAGTGTTTGACCTCAAATGAAAAGTCAAAGGAGAAGTCAAGGATAGACAAGCAGAAATGGCTGACAAATAGGCCTTCAGAGAAGAATAGGCCAAGCCAGACTGGAGCAACTTACATAAATAAGAAAGGACCAGAGGGGCCTCCACTGAAAAAAGGTCCTAGTTATGAGCATGGCAACAGACCAACAACCTTTTCCATTTGGACATATAAGATTTTCTGGTTGAGAGTTTCTTTGCCTCCTGTAAAACCATGAGCACATCCTGAGAAAAGAGATGGCTGAAAGGGATCAAAACCCAATCATGCACAATGTCAGTTGCAGGGTGGACAATTAGGGAGGGATGAGAGATCCATTGTCCTATGCAGGAGATCCAACCGCTGAGGTAAGTTGTGATTTTTGCATCTGGCCAGATGCATTAAGTGCTGTCTCAGCCAAAAGGGAAACACTTGCAGGATTTTTGGGGAGTTCAGCTAAATCTTTTGCAGGACTCTTTAAAGCAGATAAAGAGGAAGGAAAGCATAAAGAAACCCCCCCCCCCTTCCATGGAAAAGATAAAGCGTCTGTTTTCCAGGCAAGATGGCATGACACTCTGAAACAGAAGAGAGGAAGTTGCCTGTTCAGTGGAGAGGCAAAAAGATCTCCCTGAGGAATACCATACCAATGGACAATGTCTAGAAAAACATCTTTCTGAAGCATCCATTCGTGAGCCTGTGTTTTGGATCTGCTCAGAGAGTCTGCCACAAGATTGTGCTCTGAAGGAATGTATACTGTTTAAAGAGTTAACTGATAAATGAGAGCCACTTCCCAAGTAGATTTCATGCCCAGCTGCTTGTTGACATACCACATCACCATAGTGTTGTCTGTGTACACCTTCAAGGGACCTGGAGAAAACATCGGGTGAAAGCTTGAATGGCCAGAATCAGAGCCCACATCTCTTTGATGATGTATGGTCTGATTTCTGATGGGGTGGCCAAAGACTCTCTACTTTCAAGTGACCAATAGATGCCCCCCACGCTATGTCTGAGATATCAGTGGACAGCTCTTGAGAAGGGACAAGAGGCTGAAAGGGCCAGCCTGGGTTGAGAGCAAACTGTTGACTCCACCACTCAAATTCCTTCTTGAGACAGGGAAGGAGATGTACACTGAAAGTCAGAGGGTGACAATGCTGCAGCCAAACTGACTTCAGGTACCATTGAAGCGTCCCCTTATGCAGTGTGGCAAGAGGAATCATTAGAATAGAAGATGCCATGAATCCCAGGGCCTAAAGAAACTCCCTGGCTGGCATGGCAGTCAGGGGAAGAAGAGACTGAAAGAAGGCTATCAATGACAATACCTTTGGAGGCTGAAGCAAGGCCAACATTGGCACCGTCAGAATCCTGAAAAGCAGATACACATGATCCTGAGAGGGAGTCAGGACAGACTTTTGGAAGTTGATAGAAAACCCCAAACTTTGAAGAAAAGAGATGGGTAACTGCCGATCCTGCAACAATCGACTGGGAGAAGGCGCCTGAAGCAACAGATCATCTAGATAAGGAAAAGTATGAATGCCTTGAACCCTGCAGAAGGCAATCACAAGAGCTTGACATTTTCTGAATACCCTTGGGGTAGTAGAGAGGCCAAAGGGCAAAGCAGTGAGAAGAAGACACAGAGAAATGTAAAAACTTCCTGAAGAGAGGGTGAATAGGGCTATGGAGGTAAGCATCTTTCAGATCCAAGTGCACCAGAAAAGTCTGGGGTAATAAAAGAGGAAACAGAGTTTGAAGAGTAAGCATCTGAAAAGAAGGGATCTCGAGAAAGGTGTTGAGCTGAGAGAGATCCAAAATAGGTTTCCAAGTACCATCCTTCTTAGGAACCAGAAAAATCCTGGAATAAAAACCCCATCCTAGTTGGGAAGGGGGGACAGGTTGAATAGTCCCTTGGTTCAACAGGGACCCTAGAACCTCTGGCAAATGAGAAAATTGTTCTAGAGCAGGTTGAGGAATCCCAAAAAAAGGAGGGAGAGATTTACATACCATGAAGTAACCCTGATGGATGATAGAAAGAATCCAAGAGTCTGAAGTGATGAGATGCCAGTTTGGAAGACAGAGCTGAAGGGACAAAGAAACCTGGTCTAAGGGGGGGAGGGGTTCAAAGAGAAACAGATTTATCAGATAAAGGAGGCTGCTGGGCCACAGAAATCTGAGAAGCCATAGCAGAGGGATCCCTCCTCCCACCCTTCCTGCCTTAGAAGCCTTGTGGGGTTGACTGCAAACAACAGCAAATAATTCCTCTGGAACTTCAGGATAGGAGAGACAAAAATATGTTTAAGGTCTTACAAGGCTTTGCCTTCCTCTTGATGAGAATTAAACAAGTCAGCAGCAGCAGTCCCAAAAAGATGAGTATTATCCAAATGAGCATCCAACAACTTGGCCTTAATGTCCTCAGGTAGATACTGGGGATGAAGCCAAGAATAACACCTCATGACGGACCCAAAATTTGTGGCCCTAGAAGAGGTGCCCACAGTATCATAGCTACAGTTAATAGAGTGTTGAGCCACTTGCGAAGCAGAACCTAAAAAGATAAGGCAGAGGAATTGCCATCAGAATCAGGGAGGGCAGAGATAATCTGACAAGCCAGAGCAATCAAGGCCAGAGAATTCCTGGTCACGTGGGTCTGGTAATTAATAGCCCTAAAGGACAAAGTAGAAGCAGTGTAAACTTTCTTGCCAGTCCTCTCCATTGCCCTGTTTTCCTTATCAGAAGGCAACAGTTTGGAAGTGGGCAAAAGTTTAGAAGGGTTGTCAGAAGAGATGGACACCACGGTAGGATCAGCGGAAGGACATTTAAATAAAAACAGACAATCCTCAGGAACCTTTTAGAACCTGTCAGGTTTCTTAGGAGCAGGAGGCTGAGAATCAGGAGACTTGGAAGCAGCAATGAAATAATCTAACAAAGCAGCTAACACTGGAGGAGCTCCTGATGGTTTAGGAGTACCCACTTGAAACAACTCATAATATCTTCTCTAAATATCAGGCACTTGAGAAGAATCACACTTAAAGTATTCCATCATCCTAGCAATTGTGCCCCCAAAGGACAATTCCTCGAAAGGAGCCTCAGGGTCAACAGGCTCCTCTGCATCAGAACCATAAGCCAAAGGCAAATGCATCTATGAAGAATAGGACAAAGACCCTCACCAGGCAGGGAATCCTCATCTGAGGAATCTGTTGGTTCCCTGAACTGTTTAGAAGGGGTGGAGGTCCAAGGTGGAGTGGGTATGGAAACTCCCTGAGGAGGCTTTAGGTCCAGTAAGGCAGAAAACAAGCCCTGAGTAAACTCTTGCTATTCCCTTTGAGGATCCATAGGACAAGTAAATCATACTTCAGTTTTTGTCTTTTCTTAAAAGGGACATCAGCCCTAACAAATACCGGAGGTTCCAACCCTTGGCAAGATTCAGGAAGAGAACCTGGGACTTCCTCCCTGACCAATATCTGCAGAATCCCTCTAGGACCATCTGAGATAATCAACTTCAGTTCCCCCTCAACATCCAGAGTAGATGCCCGCAAAACCTTAGAGGACATGAAAAAAGACAAATCCATGCTGGCCTCCAGCTGAGTCATGGCAGAGGAATCTGATGTGAATACCAAACCACCTACAGAGCTATTACCTGCTTCTAGAGGGATGTACAGTGGAGCCTGGACAGCTAAAGTATCTGCCCAAGACTTCTTGGCCTTCTTCTTACCAAGCAGGACTATCTCAGGGTTAAAGGACTCCACCATGGTACCCTAGGCTAACTGTCAAAACCATTGCTTTTCAAGATAAATGGCCAGGGGAAGACAAATGGCTTCTGAGTGTCTTAGGCACAGATTCCTTACAGATACTGCAAGAGGTGTGGTCGTGGGAAGCACCCAAAGAAAAAAGACACTGTTTGTTACAATCTTTATGGGGAATCTGCCTTCCACTCTGACATTTTCACCTCCTGGATGACATGAACTGTAGGTAGTAATATAAAATACAAGATCAAGAAAAGTAAATTTTTAAAAAGAAAAGGAAAAAAATACCCTAAAGGGGCACTTATTTGGTGTTATAAAAGTCAGAGCAGCAACAAAGCATTCAAACCAACTGGCAACAATGGTGTATGAACTGGCAGCAAAAGAAGTTCTGGGTAGTTGCATTTGTATGTCCCATTCATGTCCTATGTTATGTGCATGGACATAACTGTGACATACAGTGCAAGCAAGATCCTTTTCAAGTTTTTCCATACTGGCTGAGCAGTGGGCTGCCCAGGGCAGAAAATCCCTTCTTTCCTCTCTGCTTTTACTGGCTGGTGTGTGTAAGCACAAAATTATCATTTTGTGCAATCACTCCCCTTCAACTATTTAAATTTATTAGCCATCCTACTGTATTCCATAGTACCAGAATACAAAAGTGCCCACCCCCTTTCAATCTATCTTGCTCTTTTAAAAATAGTGTCTCTCCACTAAAACCTTTTTTGTACAGCTAAACCTTAAGTTACTCACTTTCAGATCTAACTGCTTAGTGCACACTGCACTAGGATAAAACATTTTTTCCATCTTACTTTTAAGCATCTATTGCAAGACTTCCAGTTATTGGAGAGCCCACATTCTGCCCTCAGTAGTCCTCTTGGGATTAGTGCTACTGTTTTCTCCTGGTGTGAGGAGTACAGTGACATTATTTCCTGGAGACTGCTGATCACCAGGAAGCCTAATAACTGCTTTATAGGTGACACCTTAGAATCTGTGCTTAAATTCTGATCCTGGTGAGAGTAGGAGCAGAGTGCATTGATTCTTTACTGTTTCTTGTTGGAGAGTGAGTGTCTCTGCTTAACGTACCTGATTGGACTGGTTGCTATTTGAGGCATCTACCAGAAAAAGACTACAAGTCTACAGACCCTTGCATCATCTGGGACAAGACTGTGCTCACCAAACGTGGCCTGTTTCTCTTCCTGGGATTGGTGCTAACATTTTGCTTCTAGTGAGAGAAGAAGCAAAGGGGTATTGTATCCCAACAGAGTGAAGCTGTGGTGAGACCAGCATTAGTAGTAGCCAGGCACTAGGCATTCATGCAAATCCCCTCTTGTCATCATTCTTGACAAGCTAATTCTTTGTTTTCAGTAAGTATTGCTTGATTTGTTTCTAACTTCAGAATATATGCCTAAATACTTCATCCTTAAATTTTCAGGGTTTATGTATTAGTTTCCCCCTCAAGTGTTTGGCAGTGCTCTGTATAGACTCAGACACTGGGTCTATATTATATCATCGACTGCTTAACTTGTTGAACGCCTAAATGTAGACAGCTAAGGGTCGAAAACTTTCAATGTCGGACAGGCAGTTAAATGAATTCTTTCATCAGGAAATGGCCATTATCGGAAATTTGCCCTTTCCCCAATGTAAAGCAATCTCGGAGTTGGTATATTTAGTTAGGGGGTATGGGGGGCAAAGCCCCCCACATCGAGGGTGTGTGGGGGTGAAGCACCCCACTTTGTTACAGCTTGGAAGTTTATGTTAGTTTGGCATGGTCAAATTAATTCTTTCCCGATGAAAGAATTCACTTAAATGGCCGGTCGACATTGCAAGTTTTCTACCCTTAGCTGATGATGTTTAAGCTTTCGACAAGTTAAGTGGTTGATGATATAATATAGACCCCAGACACCCTGAGTGACATTTTTCCTGTAAAAACACAATTGAAATTTCTCCAATATCTAGTTTCACACAGGGCAATTAGTTGGCAGTGACAAGCATGGCCACATAGTTGCAAACCAGATACTCTTAACAGCTATTGATATTCTCACTTCAACAGACTAATCAATAAAAAAGGGTCTGTTGCCATGGATATGAACTTTTCTACTGTCTCCGTTACTGGCTTGGTGGATAAGGGCATCCTGAGGCAATGTATAAATTGTGTCAAGTTTACTGACAACCAGTTAATTCTCAAACAAACCGATGTAGTATGTGAGAAATGTATTTACACAATGTCACTGGATGCAAAGCTCTCACATAAAAGTACTCCTAATGTCAATAAGGTTGTCTGTAGTACACAGTTCAGTTACAGGCTTGCTGTTCTTGAACTGTTTGTAAGTTTCTGTGAGGCCATTTTTTGCTTGGGCTAAAGGAAAGTCTCTCTGTTGATCAGTGGCAATGAAAAACATTGAGCAGCCTGCCTGCCCCTGTGGGAGTGGTTACTGACTTGAAACTGTAGTTTTATTGGCCATTCTGGGTCAATTCCAAAACTCCTTCATCTTCCTCTCTTAAAACCCTCTTTTGCGTGGTTTTGTGCATTTTTGAGCATAGCGCAACAGCGGGCAGCGCCGCCTAATTGGGTTTAAACTATTCCAGGCTCCACAAAGTCTGCTCTTCACTTTTTCCCTTAGAACTGCTCTATCTCTCAATTTAAACACCATATTCTCATTCTAAGGCCCTTCACTGGTCCAATTAAGTAATCCTACAAGTTAGCACTATTAAACCATAAGCACTACTTAATCTTATACTCTCTACGATTACCCTGTCCTCTATTGGTCCATCTTAAATTCAGTTTCCCTATTACTCTAGCATGTCCAAAGGTCAGTCAATGGTTTCCTCTCCAGTCCAGCTGGTGAATCTGGGAATTTTGAGGCAATGTTGCAACTGTCTCATGTACACGGACAACCCTCTCCTCCTCCAAACAGGTTCAAATATATGTGAGAGATGCAACTATTTAGCCAAACTGGAGGCTGAGCTCTCTCATCTCAAAACTGGTGTAACCAGTCAGGAGGAGAAGGTAACCTCACACAACACAATTCCAGTATCACATAGTCCCACCACATCAGCGAACCAAACACATAAATACACAAAACATACTCAGAGGCTCTAAATAAAAATCTACCTAAGCAACAGAGACCTCCAAAGCAGACATCCAAGCAAACGCTACCTCAAAACAAAACACACACAACACATAACCCACAAAGTCAGTGTGCCAAGCAGCCACAGCCCTTAAGGCTGAATAACACACCTGATACTCTTGTTATAGGTGACTCTATTGTCAGACACACTGACGTCCCGCTCACCAGGCTGAATAAAGAGAAGGTCACAGTGAGCTGCCTGTCGGGTGCTAGGATCCGACACATAACGCAAGCACTCAGGTCACTTCAAAGCAAATACAAATATGACTCAGTCATTGTACATGCTGGTGTGAATGACCTGAGACGTACCTCCCTGGACTACATGAAAAGAGACATAGAGGAGCTCTCTGATCATGTAGCCCAGGCTGGTATGACCCTGACCTTGAGCAGCATCTTACCCTCACCTAGAATGATGTCACAGTATAAAGACAAAATGATTGATTTTAACAATTGGCTAAAATTTTGGTGTCATTCAAAGGGGATCCAGTGTCTGTCAGCCTGGGATGACATGCTCGACAAGCCACATTGCTTCGCTAGGGACAGCTTGCACCTGTCACCACTGGGCTTTCGGATATTGGCAAAGGCTCTTGCCACCTCCATAGTGCCTTTTTTAGGCAAGGCTCAAAAGTCAAACCCACCCCCATAGACAGCACAAGGAACAAGAAACTAAGGGTAATGCTGCTAAACGCCAGAAGTCTTAACCTCAAGATGCATGCACTCGAAGCTCTCCTCAATATGGAGAACATCGATATCTGTGCAGTGACAGAAACCTGGTTCAAGGCTCCAGAGAGCATCCCAGCACTACCAGGCTATACCTCGTATCATGATTTTCAGCCCCAAAACCCAGACCGAACCACAAAAGGAGGGGGAGTTTTCATATTTATCAAGGATATCCACACCTCCAGGTTAGTGGCATTGCATGAAGTATCGGAGACCATCCATGTGCAACTAACAGTGAGCAAGACTGCTTTTCAGTTTATAGCATCCTACAGACCACCCTCTCAAAGTCAGGAATCCCATTCGGCTTTCCTGAAAACATTGGAGAACATGAAGATCTCTCCGAACACCATTATATTGGGTGACTTCAACTACCCAAACATTGACTGGAAGCACTACTCAAGCCCCAGCACCTTAGCCCAAAGATTCCTGGAAATTATAAACTCAAATGCTATGGAACAACTAGTCACCACTCCCACAAGAGGGGACAACATACTAGACCTGATCATTACCAACATGGGGACTCTATGCTCCACACCAGAAGTATATCTCTCATTGGTAAGATCAGACCATAAATTACTTTCACTGGATGTCCACATCCCGACCCCATCCCCAGCCCAGAAAACCACAGTGAAAAACTTCTCAAAAGCGAACTTCTCACTTCTCAAAACCGAAGTGGAATCCTTCAAGGCCCCAGGGCCACTGGAAACTACAGCTCAAACTGCAGAATTCTATATAAATGCATTCTATGGACATCTCCAGTAATGCATGGATCATGCTATCCCAAACAAAACCAAGACCCAATCATCCAAAGGCAGGCGTCCAGTCTGGTGGACCCCTGCCATAAATAAACTGTACAACAGAAGGAGGAAGCTACTACATGATAGAGCAAAATCCCTAATAGGGAAGGCATCTCTGATCAGTAGTAGCAAAAAATTATGATCCCTCATAAAATCCTCCAAGGCCAGCTTCGAGAGAAAAATTGCACAGGACACCAAAGACAATCATAAGGCTTTTTCAGTTATGTTAGAAACCTGGGATGCAACTCCCAGACTTGTTCTGAGTTGATTCTAAATGACAAAAATACACTGCACCCACAGACATCGCCAATATCCTGGCAGACAGGTTCAGTGCTAACTTCTCCACCCCCCAAAAGAGCAAGTATCTATCCCAGCAGAGGGCTGCCTCCCAAACATCTCAGATGCTCAGGTGAAGGCTGCCCTCTCCAAAGCAAAAAACACTGCTTCCATGGGACCAGATGGCGTCCCAGGTTGTTTCCTACATGAACTACAAGAGGAACTAATCCCTCAAATAAAACAGCTATACAATCTCAGCCTCACTACAGGACATGTGCCCACAGAATGGCGTACAGCAACAGTGGTCCCACTCCACAAAGGTGGAGCCTCTATGGACCCTGGAAACTATCGCCCCATAAGCCTGACTAGCTTAGTCTGCAAGGCTATGGAGAGGATCATCATGGAGCTCATAAACAAAGACACTGGGGACCTACAGACACTAGATCCTACCCAGTTCGGCTTTGTCAAGGGCAGATCCTGCCTTTTGAACCTGGTTGACTTCTTTGAAACAGTCACCAAAGCCATAGATGAAGGGAAGGTAGTCCACACATCCTATCTGGACCTTGCAAAGGCATTTGACACAATACCCCACTCGGGCATCATAGATAAGCTATCCAGCTTAAATATAAACCCCTATGTCACAAGATGGGTCGCAAACTGGCTCAAAGACAGAACCCACAGAGTGAGAGTTGCTGGAGCCATGTCAGACTCGAAACCGGTCACAAGTGGCATCCCACAGGGTTCTGTCCTGGGACCACTCTTGTTCGGTATATACTTTTCTGAGGTACAGGCAAATGTGGGAGGACTATGGCTCACCAAGTTCATGAGCGACTGCAAACTGGGCACCATAATCAACTCTCCAGCTGACACAAACATCCTTCAAAAAGGTCTCACAGAGACAGATAACTGGTGCCAGTGCCATGGGTTAAAGCTAAATGCCAAAAAATGTATAGTCATACCCTTTGGCAAAAACAATGTGCCCACAAATTACCACATAGGCACATAGGCGGAAACCCATTAAGTACAGAGAAAGTTATTAGGGACCTGGGGACCCAAGTTGATAGCAATCTCTCCTTTGAAAACCACATTGCCAAAGTGGTTAGAAAGACCTTCTACATAGCCCACCTCATCACGAAGGGTTTCACATCTAGATCAAGAGAGGTAATCGTGCCCCTTTATTCATCCCTCATCAGGCCCATCATAGAATACAATGCCCCTTTTGGGATGTACCTTACCGACACCTGCAGCAATTAGAAAGACCCCAAAAGTATCTCACCAAGAGGATCAAGGGTCTCAAACAGATGCCATATGCTGCTCGGTTAAAAACTCCAGCTCTACTCAGTTGCATACCGCCTACTTTGAGGCGATCTATGCCTGACATACAAAGCTATGTCAAATCCAGAATTAATGGACATGCTCCACCTCAGTAAATCTAAATCCCTTAGAGCCACATGCTCGAGGGACTTGAACCTCAGCACAGAAATAAATAGAACTTGCTGGAGGGACAGGTTCATAACCCAGAGGCTCCCTTCACTCTGGAATAGAATTCCAGTTCATGTGAGGCAGAGCACCTCACTGAATCTCTTCAAGAAGAATCTCGATAAGTGGATGGGGGATCGTAGGTTTGTCCCAGTGATTACTCCCTTGTCACTATTAGACAGAGGCACAGTAAACTAAACCTTAAAAAGGGCACAGTATACTCAAATCAAGGGGTGGTGTAAGCCATACAGAATCGGGCTA
This sequence comes from Protopterus annectens, assembly GCF_019279795.1. Classification (NCBI taxonomy): domain Eukaryota; kingdom Metazoa; phylum Chordata; order Ceratodontiformes; family Protopteridae; genus Protopterus; species Protopterus annectens. The sequence goes on along the minus strand of NC_056736.1, from coordinate 617,289,013 downwards.
GGCTTATAATTGCCCCAGGGCAGATAGCCTAGTATGAACCTATGAACCAATGAACATGCTGCACCCATCACACACAATTCAAAGCAGACATACAGACCCAATTAAACTGAGGCACTTATATATAATCTTCCTAAACCACAAAGACCTCCTAGACAAAGTACACAAAAGAAATACCCTCAGCAGCTTCAAACACACTCTTTCAAAACAACACCCTCATCAACACATAGAGCTACAGCACATGGAGCCTCTACATGTAAGCCCATAAGGCAAGTCAGCACACAATCTAACATTCTTGTCATTGGAGACTCCATCATGAGACACACTGATGTCCTTCTCACCAGGCTGAGTAAGGAGAAAGTTACAGTGAGTTGCTTATCAGGGGCTAGGATCTGGCACATTATGCATGCACTCGGGTCATTGTACCATAATTACCAATATGAGTCAGTCATAGTCCATGTGGGAGTAAATGACCTGAGATGTACCTCCCTAGACTAAATGAAGAGAGACATTATAGAGCTCTTGGAATATGTGTCCCAGGTTGGTATGAGCCTAGCATTGAGCAGCATTTTACCTTCTCCAAGGATGATGCCACAATATGAACAAAAGATGATTAACTTTAATAATTGGTTTAGTGTCTGGTGTCATTCTAAGGGGGTGTAATATTTGTCAGCATGGAAGGAGATGGTCAAAAGATCACGCTGCTTTGCCAGGGATGGTCTGCACCTCTCCCCTCTAAGCTTTCAGATGCTAATTAAAACATTGTTTTCCCCCATACTGCCTTTTTTAGGCAATGCTAAACTGAAAGTGCTTCCAACATAGCAAATCAAAACCAAGAAAATCTAAAGGTATTACTGCTCAATGTTAGGAGCCTAAACAAAAAAAACTCTGTTCCCTGCAAGCTCTCTTTAACCTACAGAATGCTGATGTCTGTGTGGTCTCTGAAACATGGTTTAAAGCCATGGAGAGCACATCAACAGTGCAAGGTTATAATGCCTTCCAAACATTTAGACCAGCTACTTTACAGGCAGAGAATAAAGGTGCGGGTGTTTCTATTTACATCAAAAATAAATATACTTCAAGGCTGGTCAAACAGGACAATGCACTTGAGCTGCTCCATGTTCAAATCACCATAGGTAAAATCCAAAACCACTTCCTTGCAAGTTATAGGTCCCCCTCTATGACCATGGAAACCCATACCATGTATTAAAACTTATTAGAAACACTAACCATCCAACCCAATACCATATTCATGGGTGACTTTAATTATCCCACTGTTAACAGGGAATCCTATATGACATTAAACATACATGCACAGAGATTCCTGGATTTTGTAAACACAAACTCCCTGGACCAAATAGTCAGTACACAAACCAGGGGTGCAATCATACTAGATATGGTGCTCACTAATATGGGAGACTGCTGTACACCCCCTACAGTAATGCCTTCCCTGGTAAGGTCATACCACAAAATGGTCTCCTTTGAAGTAAAAATAAAACATGGATCCCCAGCTCAACCGGGAATATTCAGGAGTTATTCTAAGGCTAACCTCCTGCTATTTAATTTCAAGCCCCTCTAAACCCTGAGAACACTTCTGCCTATGCAGAACTATTCACAGAACCCCTGTACAAGCATGTTAATAGCTGCATAGAGGCAGCTGTACCCACCAGGAAGAAGTATAGAACTAACTCAAAAAACAAGTCACCCTGGTGGAATCACAAAATCAATCGGATGTATAACAGGAGGAGAAAATCATGGCAAAAATTAGGAGGTGCAGCACCCAGAAGGATAAAAGCACTCTCATCAAACCAAATAAAGAACTCAGAGGACAAATAAAGTCTACCAAAGCCAAATTTGAGGTAAGTTTGGCCTCCCAGGCCAAGGATAACCACAAAGCATTCTTTAGCTATGTCTGCAACCTCAAAGGCAATACACAGTTGTGTTCAGGGCTCATTGTCAATGGAGCTCCTTATACTGAGCCAGAAAATATAGCAAACCTCCTGGCTGATAAATTCAGCTCCTTCTTTACTCTTCTCTCTCCCTCAACCTTCCCTCAGGAAATATCATTAAAGATACCTCCTCCTACTATCACCAGGCAACAAGTCCTTAATGTTCTCTCTAAGACCAAGACCACTGCATCAATGGGCTGACACAATATCCCAGGATGCCTTCTAAGTAGCATGAGACATGATCAAATAGGACCTCTGGAATTACTATTTAACTGTAGCCTCCAAACAGGCTTCATGCCTTATGAATGGAGAAAAGCAACAGTCATCCCTCTGCACAAAGGTGTGCCATCTACAGACCCTGGAAACTAGAGACCATAAGACTCACTAGTCTTATATGTAAAGTCATGGAAAGAATTATCATGGAGATGATAATTAGAGATATAGTAAACCTCCAGACACTGGACCCTACCCAGTTTGGTTTCGTCAAGGGCAGATCATGCCTACTCAATCTTGTGGACTTCTTTGAGAAGGTCATCCAAGCAATGGATGGGGGCAAAATTGTTCACACTGCCTACCTTGACCTGACCAAGGCATTTGACACAATACCCTACTCGAGAGGTTAGGTACAAATCCACATGTCACCGGTGGATAGTCAAATGGCTCACAGACAGGACTCAGGAAGATAGAATTGGGGAGTACACCTCTACAAAGAAGCCAGTCCCAGGTGTACTTGGAATACTCCATTTTACATTTGCTTGTCAGAAGGCAAGGCCAATGACAGTGATCTCTGGCTGACTAAATTGGCAGATGATTGCAAATTAGAAGCTGTCATTGAATTTCACACTGATACATATGTTATACTGGAGGGGCTAACACAGACAGTAACTATCATACTGACAAAACACCCCTTAGAGTTAGCCCAGTAGTCAGGGACTTAGGGACACACATAGATAGTAATCTAGCCATTAATCATCACGTTTCTAAAGTGGTGAGGAAATCATTCTATGTTGCGCAACTTATAAACAAAGTTATGGCATCTAAGTCCAAGGAAGTAATTCTTCCATTGTATTTGGCATTCATTAGACCTATAACTGAGTACAATTCACCCTTTGGTATGTACCTAACCAGCCATATCAAACAACTGGAATGTCCACAAAGGTTGGTCACTAAAAGAATATAGGGTGTAAGTAATATGTCCTATCCAGACCACATCACAAGGCCCTATCCCTGTATTCTGTCTCCTACAGGCTTTTGAGGGAAGATCTATGCCTGGCATACAGGGCATTGTCTGAACCCTCTCTGATGGAATACCTACATATCCACAAAATAAACAGTACCAGATATGTGCCATGGAATTCACCCTGCACATATCCCTAAGAATATGGAAATGGTGCTAAGCGCTCAGGTAGATATATGCAATGGAATCCACCCAGTACAGATCCCTAAGAGTAAGGAGATGGTGCTAAGCACTAAGGTAGATATATGCAATGGAATCCACCCTGTAGATATCCCTACGAATAAGGAGATAGTGCTAAGCACTAAGGTAGATATGTGCCATGGAAACCACCCTGTACAGATCCCTAAAAATAAGGGGATGGTGCAAAGCAGTAATGTAAATATGTGCCACGGAATCCACCCTGTACATATAGCTAAGAAAAAGGAGATGGTGCTAAGCAGTAAGGTAGATTTATGCAATGGAATCCACCCTGTACAGATCCCTAAGAATAACGAGATGGTGCTAAGAACTAAGGTAGATATGGGCCATGGAATTCACCCTGTACACATGTCTAGGCATTTGTAGAAGGTGCTAAGCACTAAAGTAAATATGTGCCAGGAAATCCACCCTATACAGCTTCTTAAGAATAAGCAAATGGTGCTAACCACTAAGGTAGATATATGCAAGGGAAACCACTCTATACAGATCCCTAAGAATAAGGAGATGGTGTAAAACAATAAGGTAGATGTGTGCCATGAAATTCACTCTGACAGATCCCTAAGAATAAAAGGACAGTACTAAGCACTAAGGAAGATATTTGCATGGAATCCACCCTGTACATGTCCTAAAGAATAAGGAGATGGTGCTAAGGACTAAGGTAGATGTGCCATTGTGTTCACCATGTACAGAACTCAAAGAATAAAGAGATGGTGCTAAGCACTAAGGTAGATATATGCCAAGGAATCCACCCTGTACATATCCCTAAGAATACGGAGATGGTGCTAAGGACTAAGGTAGATGTGCCATTGTGTTCACCATGTACATAACTCAAAGAATAAAGAGATGGTGCTAAGCACTAAGATAGATGTGTGCCATGGAATGCACCCTGTACAGATCCCTAAGAATATGGAGATGGTGCTAAGCACTAAGATAGATATGTGCCATGGAATTCACCCTGTTCAGATCCATAAGAATAATGAGATTGTGCTAAGCCCTAAGGTATATATGGGCCATAGTGTTCCTCCTGTACAGATCCCTAAATTAAGGAGATTGTGCTAAGCACTAAGTAGATATACGGAATGGAATCCACCTGTACAGCCCCCTAAGAATATGGAAATGGTGCTAAGTGCTAAGGTAGATATATGCTATGGAATTCAGTGTGTACAGATCCCTAAGAATAAGGAGGTGGTGTTAAGTGCTAAGGAAGATATGTGCCTTAGAATTAATTGTGTACATATCCCTAAGAAAAAGGAGATGGTGCTAAGCAGTAAGGTAGATATGTGCCATGGAATACACCCTTTACAGATCACTAAGAATACGGATATGTTGCTATGCACAAAGGTAGATATGTAGCATGGAATTCACCCTGTGTAGATCCCTAAGAACCAGGATATGGTGCTAAACACTAAGCTATATATGTGCCATGGAATCTACCCTCTACATATCCCTAAGAATAAGGAGATGGTGCTAAGCACTAAGGTAGATATGTGCCTTGGAATCCACACCATACATATTACTAAGAATAAGGAGATGGTGCTAAACCCTAAGGTACATATTTGCCATGGAATTCACCCTGTACAGATCCCTATAATAAGGAGATGGTGCTCAGCACTAAGTAGATATATGCAATAGAATCCAGCCTGCACAGATCCATAAGAATAACGGATGGTGCTAAGCACTTAGATAGATATGTGCCATGGAATTCAGTCTGTACATATCAAGAATAAGGACATGGTGCTAAGCACTAAGGTAGATATATGCAATGGAATCCACCCTGAACAGATCCCTAAGAATATAGAAATGGTGCTAAGTGCTAAGGTAGATATATGTGATGGAATTCCCCCTGCATAGATCCCTAAGAATAAGGAGATGGTGCTAAGCACTAAGGTAGATATATGCCATGGAATTCACCATGTAGATATCCCTAAGAATAAGGAGATGGTGCTATGCACAAAGGTAGATATGTGCCATGGAATTCACCCTGTACAGATCCCTAAGAATAATGAGATGGTGCTAAGCACTAAAGTAGATATGTCCCATTGAATCCACACTGTACATATCCCTAAGAATAAGGAAATGGTGCTAAGCGCTAAGGTAGATATGTCCAATGGAATGCACCCTGTACAGATCCCTAAGAATACGGATATGGTGCTAAGCACTAAGGTTGATATGTGCCATAGAATTCATGCTGTAGAGATCCCAAAGAATAAGGAGATGGTGGTGAGCAGTAAAGTAGATATGTGCCATGGAATCCACCCTATACATGTCCCTAAGAATAAGGAGATGGTGCTAAGCACTATGGTAGATATGTGCAATGGAATCCACACTGTACAGATCCCTAAGAATAAGGAGATGGTGCTAAGCACTAAGGTAATATATACCATGGAATCAAACCGGTACAGATTTTTAAGAATATGGAAATGATGCTAAGCACTTAGGTAGATGGGTACCATGGAATCCACTGTGTGCATATCCCTAAAAATAAGGAGATGGTGCTAAGCACTAAGGCAGATATGTGCCATGGAACCCACTCTGTACAGATCCATAAGATTAAGTATATGGTTCTAAGCACTAAAGTAGATATGTGCGATGGAATTCAAAGTGTACATATCCCTAAGAATAAGGAGATGGTGCTAAGCACTAACTAAATGTTTGCCATGGAATCCACCCTGTAATTTTCTCTAAGAATAAGGAGATAGTGCTAAGCACTAAGGTAGATATGTGCCATGGAACCCACTCTGTACAGATCCATAAGATTAAGTATATGGTTCTAAGCACTAAAGTAGATATGTGCGATGGAATTCAAAGTGTACATATCCCTAAGAATAAGGAGATGGTGCTAAGCACTAACTAAATGTTTGCCATGGAATCCACCCTGTACAGATCCCTAAAATAAGGAGATAGTGCTAAGCACTAAGGTTGGTATGTGCCACGGAATTCACCCTGTACATGTCCCTAAGAATATGGAAATGGTGCTAAGTGCTGAGCTAGATATATGTAATGTAATGCAGTATGTACATATCCCTAAAAATAATGAGATTGTGCTAAGCCATAAGGTATATATGTGCCATGGAGTTCCCCCTGTATGGATCCCTAAAATAAGGAGATTGTGCTAAGAACTAAGTAGATATATGCAATGGAATCCACCCTCTAGAGATCCCCAAGTATAAGCAGATGGTGTTAAGTACTAGGGTAGATAAATGCCATAGAATTCACCCTGTACATATCACTAAGACTAAGGAGATGTACTAAGTACTAAGGTAGCTATATGCAATGGAATCCACCCTGTACAGATCCCTAAGAATATGGAAATGGTGCTAAGTGCTAAGGTAGATATATGCCAGGGAATTCACACTTTGCATATTGCTAAGAAAAAGGAGATGGTGCTAAGCACTAAGGTAGATATGAGCCATGGAATTCACTCTGTACAGATCCCTAAGAATAAAGGAACAGTGCTAAGTACTAAGGTAGCTATATGCATGGAATCTACCCTGTACATATCCCTAAGTATAAGGAGATGGTGCTAAGCACTAAGGTAGATATGTGCCATTGAGTTCACTGTGTACATATCCCTAAGAATAAGGAGATGTTGCTAAGCACTAAGGCAGATATGTGCCATGGAAGTCACTCTGCACATGTCCCTAAGAATAATGAGATTGTGCTAAGCCCTAAGGTATATATGTGCCATGTTTTTCCCCTTCTACAGATCCCTAAAATAAAAAGATTCTGCTAAGCACTAAGTAGATGTAAGCAATGAAATCCACCCTGTACAGATCCCTAAGAATAAGGAGATGGTACTAAGCACTAAGGTAGATATATGCAGTAGAACCCACCCTGTACAGATCACTAAGAATAAGGAGGTGGTGCTAAGCAGTAAGGTAGATATGTGCCATGGAATTCACCTTGTGCAGATCCCTAAGAATAAGGAGATGGTGCTAAGCACAAAGGTAGATATGTGCCATGTATTTCACTATTTAATTATCCCTAAACATAAAGAGATGGTGCTAAGCAGTAAGGTAGATATGTGCCATGGAATTCACCAGGTACGTATCCCTAAGAATAAGGAGATAGTACTAAGTACTAAGGTGGATATGTGCCATGGAATTCACCTTGAATGGATCGTGCTAAGCACTATGGTAGATACATGCAATGGAAACCACCCGATAATTATCCCTAAGAAAAAGGAAATGGTGATAAGCACTAAGGTAGATATGTGCCATGGAATCTACCATGTACATATCCCTAAAAATAAGGAGATGGTGCAAAGCACTAAGGTAGATGTTTGCCATGGAATCCACCCTGTACAAATCCCTAAGAATAAGGAAATAGTTCTAAGCACTAATGTAGATATATGCAATGGAATCCATCCTGTAATTATCCCTAAGATTAAGGAGATGGTGGAAAGCACTAAGGTAGATATGTGCCATGGAATTCATCCTGGACATATCCCTAAGAATATGGTGCTAAATGCTCAGGTAGATATATGCAATGGAATCCACCCTGTATAGATCCATAAGAATAAAGAGATGGTGCTAATCACTTAGGTATGTATAATCAATGGAATCCACCCTGTACATATCCTTAAGAATAAGGAGATGGTGCTGAAAAATAAGGTACATATGTGCCATGGAATTCACCCTGTACAGATCACCATAATAAGGAGATGTTGCTAAGCACTAAGTAGATATATGCAATGGAATCCACCCTGCACAGATCCCTAAGAATAAGGAGATGGTGCTAAGTGCTAAGGTAGATATATGTGATGGAATTCACCCTGTAGAGATCCCTAAGGATAAGGAGATGGTGCTAACCGCTAAGGTAGATCTGTGCCATGGAATTAACCATGTAGTTATCCCTAAGAATAAGGAGATGGTGTTGCACACTAAGGTAGACATGTGCCATGGAATTCACCCTGGACAGATCCATAAGAATAATGAGATGGTGCTAAGCACTAAGGTAGATATGTCCCATTGAATCCCCACTGTACATATCCCTAAGAATAAGGAAATTGTGCTAAGCGCTAACATTGATATGTGCAATGGAATCCCCCCTGTATAGATCCCTAAGAATACGGATATGGTAGATATGTTCCATGGAATTCACCCTGTACAGATCCAAAGAATAAGGAGATGGTGCTAAGCACAAAGTTAGATATATGCCATAGAATCCACACTGTACATGTCCATAAGAATAAGGAGATGGTGCTAAGCATGGAATCTGCCTTGTAATTATCCCTACGAATAAGAAGATGATGTTAAGCATTAAGGTAAATATGTGCCATGGAATCCAGCCTGTACAGATTCCTAAAATAAGGAGATATTGCAAGCACTAATGTAGATATTTGCCATGGAATTCACCCTGTACATATCCCTAAGAATATGGAAATGGTGCTAAGTGCTGAGGTAGGTATATGCAATGGAATCCGCCCTTCACAGATCCCTAAGAATAAGGAGATGGAGCTAAGCACTTAGGTAGATATGTGCACTGGAATCCACCCTGTAGATATCCATAAGAATAAGGAGGTGGTGCTAAGCTATAAGGTAGATATGTCCATTGGATTTCCCCCAGTACAGATGTCTAAAATAAGGAGATTCTGCTAATCACTAAGTAGATAAATGCAAGCGAACCCACCCTGTACAGATCCCTAAAGAATAAGGAGATGGTGCTGAGCACTAGGATAGATATCTGCCATGGAATTCACCCTGTACATATCCCCTAGAATAAGGAAATGGTGCTAAGCAATAAGGTAGATATATGCCATGGAATTCACCTTGTGTAGATCCCTAAGAATAAGGAGATGGTGATAAGAACTAAGGTAGATATGTGCCATGGAATTCACCATATAGATATCCTTAAGAATAAGGAGATGGTGCTGCACACTAAGGTAGATATGTGCCATGGATTTCACTGTGTACATATCCCTAAGAATACGGAGATGGTGCTAAGCACTAAGGTAGATATATGCAATGGAATCCACCCCTTAGAGATCCCAAGGAATAAGGAGATGGTGCTAAGCACTAAGGTAGATATATGCAATGTAATCCACTCTGTAGATATCCTTAAGAATAAGTAGATGGTTCTAAGGACTAAAGTAGATATGTGCCATGGAATCGACTGTGTACATATCCCTAAGAATAAGGAGATGGTGCTAAGCACTAAGGTAGATGTTTGCCATGGAATCTACCCTGTAATTACCCCTAATAATAAAGAGATGATGCTAAGCACTAAGGTAAATATGTGCCATTGAATCCACCCTGTACAGATCTCTAAGAATAAGGAGATGGTGCTAAGCACTAAGGTAAATATGTGCCATGGAATTCACTCTGTACATATCCCTAAGAATAAGGAGATGGTGCTAAGCACTAAGGTAGATTTTTGCCATGTAATCTACCTTGTAATTACCCTTAAGAATAAGAAGATGATGCTAAGCACTAAGGTAAATATGTGCCATGGAATCCACCCTGTACAGATTCCTAAAAATATGGAAATGGTTCTAAGTGCTGGAGAGGTATATGCAATGGAATCCACCCAGTACATATCCCTTAAGGATAAGGAGGTGGTGCTAAGCACTAAGGTAGATATGTGCCATGGAATTCACTCTGTTCATATCCCTAAGAAAAATGAGATTGTGCTAAGCCGTAAGATATATATGTGCCATGGAGTTCCCCCCTGTATGGATCCCTAAAGTAAGGAGATTGTGCTAACCACTAAGTAGATATATGCAAAAGAATCCACCCTGTACAGATCCCCAAGTATAAGGAGATAGTGTTAAGCAGTAGGGTAAATATGTGACATGGAATTCACCCTGTACATATCCCTAAGAATAAGGATATAGTGCTTAGCACTAATGTAAATATATGCAATGGAATCCACCCTGTACAGATCCCTAAGAATATGAAATCATGCTAAGTGCTAAGGTAGATAAATGCCATCAATTTACACTGTATATATCTCTAAGAAAAATGAGATGGTGCTAAGCACTAAGGTTGATATGTGCCATGAAATTCACCCTGTACAGATCCTTAAGAATAAGGATATGGTACTATGCACTAAGATAGATATGTGCTGTGGAATCCAACCTGCACATATCCCTAAGAATAAGGAGATGGTGCTATGCACTAAGGTAGATATGTGCCATGGAATTCACCCTGTGCATATCCCTAAGAATAAGGAGATGGTGCTAAGCGCTAAGGTAGATATATGCACTGCAATCAACCTTGTATAGATCCCTAACAATAAGGAGATGGTGCTAAGCAGTAAAGTAGGTATGCACAATGGTATTCACCATTTATGGATCCTTAAGAATAAGGAAATGATGCTAAGCACTAAGGTAGATATGTGCCGGGAATCTACCCTGTACATAGCCCTAAGAATAAAGAGATGGTGCTAAGCACTAAGGTAGATATGTGCCATGGAATCCACCCTGTACAGATCCTTAAGAATAAGGATATGGTGCTATGCACTAAGGTGGATATGTGCCGGGAATCTACCCTGTACATAGCCCTAAGAATAAGGAGATGGTGCTAAGCACTAAGGTAGATATGTGCCATGGATTGCACTGTGTACATATCCTTAAGAATAAGGAGATGGAGCTAAGCACTAAGGTGGATATGTGCTATGGAATTCATCATTTACATATTCCTAAGAATACAGAGATTGTGTTAAGCAATAAGGTAGATATGTGCCATGGAATACACCATGTACATATCCCGAAGAATAAAGAGATGGTGCTAAGAACTAAGGTAGATGTTTGCCATGGAATCCACCCTGTACAGATCCCTAAGATTAAGGAAATGATGCTAAGCACTAAGGTAGATATTTGCCATGTAGTCCACCCTGTACAGATCCAGAAAATAAGGATATACTGCTAAGCACTAAAGTAGATATGTGCAGTGGAATTCACCCTGTAGATATCAATAAGAATTTTAAAATAGTGCTAAGTGCTGAGGTAGATATATGCAATGGAATCCAGTCTGCAGATATCCCTAAGAATAAGGCGGTGCTGCTAAGCACTAAGGTAGATATGTGCCATGGAATCCACCCTGTACATATTTCTAAGAATAAGGAAATGGTGCTAAGCACTAATGTACATATGTGCCATGGAATTCACCATGTACATATTGCTAAGAATCAGGAGATGGTGCTAAGCACTAAGGTAGATATACACAATAGAAACCACTCTTTAGATATCCCTAAGAATAAGGAGGTGGTGCTAATCACTAAGGTAGATACGGGCCATAGCATCCACCCTGTACAGATCTCTAAGAATAAGGTGATGGTGCTAAGCACTAACGTAGATATGTGCCATGGAATTCACCCTGTACAGATCCCTAAGAATAAAGACATGGTGCTAAGCACTAGGGTAGATATGTGCCATGGAATTTACCCTGCACAGATCCCTAAGAATAAAGGAACAGTGCTAAGCACTAACATAGATATATGCATGGAATCTACCCTGTGCATATCCCTAATAATAAGGAAATGGTACTAAGCACTAACGTAGATATATGCCAGGTAATTCACCCTGTACATATCCCTAAGAATAAGGAAATGGTGCTAAGCACTAAGGTAGATATGTGACACTGAATTCATCATGTACGTATCCCTAAGATTAAGGAGATAAGAATCAGGAGATGGTGCGAAGCACTAAAATAGATATATACAATGGAAACCACTCTGTAGATATCCCTAAGAATAAGGAGGTAGTGCTAATCACTAAGGTAGATACGGGCCATAGCATCCACCCTGTACAGATCTCTAAGAATAAGGTGATGGTGCTAAGCACTAAGGTAGATTTTTGCCATGTAATCTACCTTGTAATTACCCTTAAGAATAAGAAGATGATGCTAAGCACTAAGGTAAATATGTGCCATGGAATCCACCCTGTACAGATTCCTAAGAATATGGAAATGGTTCTAACTGCTGGAGAGGCATATGCAATGGAATCCACCCAGTACATATCCCTAAGGATAAGGAGGTGGTGCTAAGCACTAAGGTAGATATGTGCCATGGAATTCACTCTGTTCGTATCTCTAAGAAAAATGAGATTGTGCTAAGCCATAAGATATATATGTGCCATGAAGTTCCCCCTGTATGGATCCCTAAAGTAAGGAGATTGTGCTAACCACTAAGTAGATATATGCAAAAGAATCCACCCTGTACAGATCCCCAAGTATAAGGAGATAGTGTTAAGCAGTAGGGCAGATATGTGACATGGAATTCACCCTGTACATATCCCTAAGAATAAGGATATAGTGCTTAGCACTAATGTAAATATATGCAATGGAATCCACCCTGTACAGATCCCTAAGAATATGAAATCATGCCAAGTGCTAAGGTAGATAAATGCCATCAATTTACACTGTATATATCTCTAAGAAAAATGAGATGGTGCTAAGCACTAAGGTTGATATGTGCCATGGAATTCACCCTGTACAGATCCTTAAGAATAAGGATATGGTACTATGCACTAAGGTAGATATTGGCTGTGGAATCCAACCTGTACATATCCCTAAGAATAAGGAGATGGTGCTATGCACTAAGGTAGATATGTGCCATGGAATTCACCCTGTGCATATCCCTAAGAATAAGGAGATGGTGCTAAGCTAAGGTAGATATATGCACTGTAATCAACCTTGTATTGATCCCTAACAATAAGGAGATGCTGCTAAGCATTAAAGTAGATATGTGCAATGGTATTCACCCTTTATGGATCCTTACGAATAAGGAGATGATGCTAAGCACTTAGGTAGATATGTGCCATGGAATCCACCCTGTACAGATCCTTTAGAATAAGGATATGGTGCTATGCACTAAGGTAGATATGTGCCGGGAATCCACCCTGTACATAGCCCTAAGAATAAGGAGATGGTGCTAAGCACTAAGGTAGATATGTGCCATGGATTGCACTGTGTACATATCCTTAAGAATAAGGAGATGGAGCTAAGCACTAAGGTTGATATGTGCTATGGAATTCATCATTTACATATTCCTAAGACTACAGAGATTGTGCTAAGCAGTAAGGTAGATATGTGCCATGGAATTCACCATGTACATATCCCAAAGAATAAAGAGATGGTGCTAAGTACTAAGGTAGATATGTGCCATGGAATCCACCCTGTACAGATCCCTAAGATTAAGGAAATGATGCTAAGCACCAAGGTAGATATTTGCCATGTAGTCCACCCTGTACAGATCCAGACAATAAGGATATACTGCTTAGCACTAAAGTAGATATGTGCAATGGAATTCACCCTGTAGATATCAATAAGAATTTCAAAATAGTGCTAAGTGCTGAGGTAGACATATGCAATGGAATCCAGTCTGTAGATATCCCTAAGAATAAGGAGGTGCTGCTAAGCACTAAGGTAGATATGTGCCATGGAATCCACCCTGTACATATTTCTAAGAATCAGGAGATGGTGCTAAGCACTAAAATAGATATATACAATGGAAACCACTCTGTAGATATCCCTAAGAATAAGGAGGTAGTGCTAATCACTAAGGTAGATACGGGCCATAGCATCCACCCTGTACAAATCTCTAAGAATAAGGAGATGGTGCTAAGCACTAAACCAGATATGTGCCATGGAAATCACTCTGTACATATCCCTAAAGAATAATGAAACTGGGCTAAGCCCTAAGGTATACATGTGTCATGGATTTCACCTGTGCAGATTCCTAAAATAAGGAGATTCTGCTATGCACTAAGCAGATATATGCAATGGAATCCACCCTGTACAGATCCCTAAGAATAAGGAGATGGTGCTAAGCACTAAGGTAGATATATGCCACGGAATTCACTGTGTACATATCACTAAGAATACGGAGACGTGCTAAGCACTAAGGTAGATATCTGCAATGGAATCCACCCTGTAATTATCCCTAAGAATAAGGAGATGATGCTAAGCACTAATGATAGATATGTCCCATGGAATCCACCCTGTACAGATCACTAAAATAAGGAGAGAGTGCTAAGCAGTAAGGTAGATATGTGCCATGGAATTCACCCTGTACATATCCCTAAGAGTATGGATATGGTGCTAAGTGCTGAGGTAGATTTATGCAATGGAATCCACCCTGTACATATCCCTGGCAATAAGGAGATGGTGCTTAGCACTAATGTAGATATACGCAATGGAAACCACAATGTAGATATCCATAAGAATAAGGAGGTGGTACTAATCACTAAGGTAGATACGGGCCATAGCATCCACCCTGTACAGATCTTTAAGAATAAGGTGATGGTGCTAAGCACTAACGTAGATATGTGCCATGGAATTCACCCTGTACATATTCCTAAGAATAAGGAGATGGTGATAAGCATTAAGGTGGACATATGCAATGGAATCCACCTTGTACAGATCCCTAAGAATAAAGACATGGTGCTAAGCACTATTGTAGATATGTGCCATGGAATTTACCCTGTACATATCATTAAGAATAAGTAGATGGTGTGAAGCACTGTGGTAGATATGTGCCAGGGAATCCACCCTGTGCAGATCCCTAAGAATATGAGATGGTGCTAAGCTCTAAGGTAGATATCTGACATGGAATTAACCACATACAGATCCCTAAGAATACAGAACAGTGCTAAGCAGTAAGGTAAATATATGCATGGAATCCTCCCTGTACATATCCCTAAGAATAAGGAAATGGTGCTAAGCACTAAGGTAGATATATGCCAGGTATTCCACCATTTACATATCCCTAAGAATAAGGAGATGGTGCTAAGCTCTAAGGTAGATATTTGCCATTGAATTCACCGTTTACATATCCCTAAGAATAAGGAGATGGTGCTAAGCACTAAGGTAGATATATGCAATGGAATCCATCCTGTAATTATCCCTAAGAATAAGGAGATGGTGCAAAGCACTAAGGTAGACATGTGCCATGAAATCCACCCTATACAGATCTCTGAAATAAGGACACAGTGCTAAGGACTAAGGTAGATATGTGCCATGGAATACATCCTGGACATATCCCTAAGAATATGGAAATGGGGCTAAATGCTCAGGTAGATATATGCAATGGAATCCTCCCTGTATGGATCCGTAAGAATAAAGAGATGGTGCTAATCACTTAGGTAGATATATGCAATGGAATCCACCCTGTTCATATCCCTAAGAATAAGGGGATGGTGCTGAGAAATAAGGTACATATGTGCCATGGAATTCACCCTGTACAGATCCCTATAATAAGGAGATGGTGCTAAGCACAAAGTAGATATATGCAATGGAATCCACCCTGCACAGATCCCTAAGAATAAGGAGATGGTGCTAAGTGCTAAGGTAGATATATGTGATGGAATTCACCCTGTAGAGAGCAGTAAGAATAAGGAGATGGTGCTACGTGCTAAGGTAGATCTGTGCTATGGAATTCACCATGTAGATATCCCTAAGAATAACGGGATGGTGCTGCGCACTAAGGTAGATATGTGCCATGGAATTCACCCTGTACAGATCCATAAGAATAATGAGATGGTGCTAACCACTAAGGTAGATATGTCCAATTGAATCCCCACTGTACATATCCCTAAGAATATGGAAATTGTTCTAAGCGCTAACGTAGATATGTGCAATGGAATCCACCCTGTACAGATCCCTAAGAATACGGATATTGTGCTAAGCTCTTAGGTAGATATGTTCCATGGATTTCACCCTGTACAGATCCCAAAGAATAAGGAGATGGTGCTAAGCACTAAGTTAGATATATGCCATAGAATCCACACTGTACATGTCCATAAGAATAAGGAGATGGTGGTAAGCACTAAGGTAGATATGTGCAATGGAATCCACACTGTGCAAAGCCCTAAGAATAAGGAGATGGTGTTAAGCACTAAGCTGGATATATACCATGGAATCCAACCTGTCAGATTCCTATGAATATGCAAATGGTGCTAAGCACTAAGGTAGATGGGTGCCATGGAATCCACCATGTACATATCCCTAAGAATAAGGAGATGGTGCTAAGCACTAAGGTAAATGTTTGCCATGGAATCTACCCTGTAATTGTCCCTAAGAATTAGGAGATTATGCTAAGCACTAAGGTACATATGAGCCATGGAATCCAGCCTGTAGAGATCCCTAAAATAAGGAGATATTGCAAGCACTAATGTAGATATTTGCCAGGGAATTCACCCTGCACATATCACTAAGAATATGGAAATGGTGCTAAGTGCTGAGGTAGGTTTTTGAAATGGAATCCACCTCTCACAGATCCCTAAGAATAAGGAGATGGAGCTAAGCACTTAGGTAGATACATGCAATAGAATCCTCCCTGTAGATATCCCTAAGAATAAGAAGGTGACACTGAGATATAACGTAGATATGTCCCATGGATTTCCCCCTGTAGAGATGCCCAAAATAAGGAGATTCTGATAAGCACTAAGTAGATATATGCAATGGAATCCACCCTGTACAGATCCCTAAGAATAAGGAAATGGTGCTAAGCACTAGGGTAGATATGTGCCATGGAATTCACCTTGTACATATCCCTAAAATAAAAAGTTGGTGCTAAGCACTAAGGTAGATGTTTGCCATGGAATCTACCCTGTAATTAGCTCTAATTATAAGGAGAGGATGCTGAGAACTAAGGTAAATATGTGCCATGGAATCCACCCTGTACAGATCCCTAAGAATATGGAAATGGTGCTAATTGCTAGGGGAGGTATATGCAATGAAATCCACCCAGTATATATACCTAAGAATAAGGAGGTGGTGCTAAGCACTAAGGTAGATATGTGCCATGGAATTCACTCTTTACATATCCCTAAGAATAAGGAAATGGTGCTAAGCACTAGGGTAGATATGTGCCATGGAATTCACCTTGTACATATCCCCTAGAATAAGGAGATGGTGCTAAGCACTAAGGTAGATATATGCGATGGAATTCACCTTGTGCAGCTCCCTAAGAATAAGGAGATGGTGATAAGCACTAAGGTAGATATGTGAAATGGAATTCACCATGTACATATCCCTAAGAATACGGAGATGGTGCTAAGCACTAAGGTAGACATATGCAATGGAATCCACCCAGTAATTATCTGTAAGAAAAAGGAGATGGTGCAAAGCACTAAGATAAATATGTGCCATGGAATCTACCCTGTACAGATCCCTAAAATAAGTAGATAGTGCTAAGCAGTAAGGTAGATATGTGCTATGGAATTCACCCTGAACATATCCCTAAGAGTATGGAAATGGTGCTAAGTGCTGAAGTAGATATATGCAGTGTAATCCACCCCTTAGAGATCCCAAGGAATAAGGAGATGGTGCTAAGCACTAAGGTAGATACATGCAATGTAATCTACTCTGTAGATATCCCTAAGAATAAGTAGATGGTTCTAAGGACTAAAGTAGATATGTGCCATGGAATCCACTGTGTACATATCCCTAAAATAAGGAGATGGTGCTAAGCACTAAGGTAGATGTTTGCCATGGAATCTACCCTGTAATTAGCTCTAATTATAAGGAGAGGATGCTGAGAACTAAGGTAAATATGTGCCATGGAATCCACCCTGTACAGATCCCTAAGAATATGGAAATGGTGCTAATTGCTAGGGGAGGTATATGCAATGAAATCCACCCAGTATATATACCTAAGAATAAGGAGGTGGTGCTAAGCACTAAGGTAGATATGTGTCATGGAATTCACTCTTTACATATCCCTAAGAATAAGGAGATGGTGCTAAACACTAAGGTAGATGTTTGCAATGGAATCTACCCTGTAATTACCCCTAAGAATAAGGAGATGATACTAAGCTCTAAGGTAAATATCTGCCATGGAATCCACCCTGTACAGATCCCTAAGAATATGGAAATGGTGTTAAGTGCTGGGGGAGGTTTATGCAATGGAATCCACCCAGTAAATATCCCTAAGAATAAAAAAGTGGTGCTAAGCACTAAGGAAGATATGTGCCATGGAATGCATTCTGTACATATCCCTAAGAATAATGAGATTGTGCTAAGCCATAAGGTATATATCTGCCCTGGAGCTCCCGCTGTATGGAACCCTAAAGTAAGGAGATAGTGCTAAGCAGTAAGTAGATATAAGCAAAAGAATCCATCCTGTACAGGTCCCTAAGTATAAGGAGATGGTGTTAAGCACTAGGATAGATATGTGACATGGAATTCACCCTGTACATATCCCTAAGAATAAGGAGATAGCGCTAAGCACTAAGGTAGATATATGCAATGGAATCCACCCTGCCCAGATCCCTAAGAATATGAAATGGTGCTAAGTGCTAAGGTAGATATATGCCATGGAATTCACACTGTACATATCTCTAAGAAAAAGGAGATGGTGCTAAGCACTAAAGTAGATATGTGCCATGGAAATCACCCTGAACAGATCCTTAAGAACAAGGAGATGGTGCTAAGCACTAAGGTAGATATGTGCCATGGAATCCGCCCTGTACAGATCCCTAAGAATAAGGATATGGTGCTATGCACTAAGGTAGATATGGGCCATGGAATTCACCCTGTACATGTCTCTAAGAATAAAGAGATGGTGCTAAGCCTTATTGTACATATCTGCCATAGAATTCACCCTATACAGATCCCTAAAATAAGTAGATATTGCTAGGCACTAAGGTAGATATGTGCCATGGAACTCACCCTTTGCATATCCCTAAGAATAAGGAGATGGTGCTAAGACCTAAGGTAGATATGTGCGCTGGAATTCACTCTTTATGGATCCTTAAGAATAAGAAGATGATGCTAAGCACTTAGGTAGATATGTGCCATGGAATCCACCCTGTACAGATCCTTGAGAATAAGGATATGGTGCTATGCACTAAGGTAGATATGTGCCGGGAATCCACCCTGTACATAGCCCTAAGAATAAGGAGATGGTGCTAAGCACTAAGGTAGATATGTGCCATGGATTGCACTGTGTACATATTCTTAACAATAAGGAGATTTTGCTGAGAAGTAAGGTGGATATGTGCCATTGAATTCATCATTTACATATCCCTAAGAATACAGAGATTGTGCTAAGCACTAAGGTAGATATGTGCCATGAAATTCACCATGTATATATCCCTAAGAATAAAGAGATGGTGCTAAGAACTAAGGTAGATGTTTGCCATGGAATCCGCCCTGTACAGATCCCTAAGAATAAGGAAATGGTGCTAAGCACTAAGGTAGATATTTGCCATGGAATCCACCCTGTACAGGTCCGTAAAATAAGGATAAACTGCTAAGCACTAAAGTAGATATGTGCAATGGAATTCACTCTGTAGATATCCCTAAGAGTTTGGAAATGGTGCTAAGTGCTTAGGTAGATATATGCAATGGAATCCACCCCGTACAGATCCCTAGAAGTAAGGAGATGGTGCAAAGCACTAAGGTAGATATTTGCCATGGAATCCAGTCTGTAGATATCCCTAAGAATAAGGAGGTGCAGCTAACACGAAGGAAAATATGTGCCATGGAATCCACCCTGTAGAGATTTCTAAGAATAAGGAGATGGTGCTAAGCACTGATGTAAGAATGTGCCATAGAATTCACTCTGTACATATTGCTAAGAATCAGGAGAGGGTGCTAAGCACTAAGATAGACATATGCAATGGAATCCACCTTGTCCATATACCTAAGAATAAGGAGATGGTGCACAGTACTAAGGTAAATACGTACCATGGAAGTCACCCTGTAATTATCGCTAAGAATAAGTAGATGGTGCTAAGCACTAAGGTAGATATTTGCCAGGGAATCCAGCCTGTGCAGATCCCTAAGAATAAGAGGTGATGCTAAGCAATAAGGTAGATATGTGCCATGCAATTCACCCTGTACAGATCCCTAAGAATAGAGGAACAGTGCTAAGCACTAACATAGATATATGCATGGAATCTACCCTGCGCATATCCCTAATAATAAGGAAATGGTGCTAAGCACTAATGTAGATATATGCCAGGTAATTCACCCTGTACATATCCCTAAGAATAAGGAAATGGTGCTAAGCACTAAGGTAGATATGTGACATTGAATTCATTGTGTACGTATCCCTAAGAATAAGGAGATGGTGCTAAGCACTAAACCAGATATGTGCCATGGAATTCACTCTGTACATATCCCTAAAGAATAATGAAACTGGGCTAAGCCCTAAGGTATATATGTGCCATGGATTTCCCCCTGTGCAGATCCCTAAAATAAGGAGATTCTGCTATGCACTAAGCAGATATATGCAATGGAATCCACCCTGTACAGATCCCTAAGAATAAGGAGATGGTGCTAAGCACTAAGCTAGATGTCTAAAGGTCAGCTCCCAGTGTTTTCTCCTGTCTACCTGATGAATCTGGGCATCTTGGGACAATGCAGCAATTGCCTCATGTACACAGACATCCCTCTCCTCCTACCACCCAACACTATGACCTGTGAGAGATGCACTTATATAGCCAAACTAGAAGCAAAGCTCTCTTTACCAAAGACAGGTCTAGACAGTCAAGAGGAGAAGATAAACACTTGCACCGTAACACACTCATCACATAGTCCCTCAAAACCTACACCACCAAAACACACACACAGAACCACAAAACACCACCTACCTCCCTGCTTTTAAAAAATCACTGCACTCACATCTAACATCCTCCTGGGAATGCTCCTGCTCCCACCCCTCATAGCCTATTCTCAACTTACTACCTTCAATTTATTAATATATTACCAGACACCAAATAATTAAGTCAACTGTAGTTCTCTAACCCTACTATTCCTCTGAAGAAACTATATATATACTACCACAATGCTTTATTTTTCTAAAAATTATTAACTTAACTCTTTCTTTGCTCCTACTTAAATCTGGGTTGTTCTACAAAATAAAACCTAAAAATTACTTTGTAACTATTTAGTTTGCAACCCATAAATGACTGACATTGTAAACTGATGCAATCTTTTGTTACCACTCTTTAAAGCTTTGTGTTTAACCTACTAATAATTTGAAATTGTAAGCTGCTGTAATAATTTTTGTAACCTTTGTTTTAGAGCTTTTCTCCCCAGGACTCCATTGAAAACGGGTTCTTATTGGCCCAATGGACTGTCCTGGTTTACCAACTGCAAATAAATAAATAAAATAAAACACACACCTACATTCGCGGAGGCTCTCTGTACTAATCTGCCCAAACAACAGAGACCTCCAAAGCAGAAATGCAAGCAACCTCCACCCCCCCAACACAACCCAAATGACACATAGTCCACATACTCAGTGTGCCACTCAACTACAGCCCATAAGGCATAACGTACCCCACACTCTAGTCATAGGTGACTCTATAGTCAGGCACACTGATGTTCCACTCACCAGACTAAACAAGGAAAAAGTTACTGTCAGCTGCCTGTCAGGTGCCAGGATCCGCCACATAACGCACGCACTCAGGTCACTCCACATCTAGTACAAATATGACTCTGTCATTGTCCATGTTGGTGTGAATGACCTGAGATGTACCTCCCTGGACTACATGAAAAGAGACATGGAGGAGCTCTCTGATCTTGTAGCCCAGGTCGGTATCACCCTAGCCCTGAGTAGCATCCTGCCATCACCCAGAATGACACCACAGTACAAGGACAAAATGATTAACTTTAACAATTGGCTAAACTTCTGGTGTCATTCTAAGGGAATCCAGTATCTGTCTGCATGGGATGACATGATCGACAGACCACGCTGCTTTGCCAGAGATGGCCTGCACCCGTCACCCTTGGGATTCCAGATACTGGCAAAGGCTCTTGCCACCCCTATAGTGCCTTTTTTAAGCAAGGTTCAAATGACAAATTCACCACCGTAACAGGTACAAGCAAGCAAAATCTGAGGGTAATGCTACTCAATGCTAGAAGTCTAAACCTCAAAATGCACTCACTCGAGGCACTCCTTAAAATGGAGAACATTGACATCTGTGCAGTGACAGAGACCTGGTTCAAAGCTCCAGAGAGCACCCCTGCATTACCAGGCTATAATTCATATCACACCTTTCGGCCACCAAACCCAGATCGAAACACTAAAGGTGGAGGCATGTCCATATTTATTAATGATATCTACACCTCCAAGCTAGTTGCTCAGCATAATGCATCCGAGATTATCCAAGTTCAACTAACTCTGGGAAAAACCACAATCCAGATTGTAGCTTGCTACAGATCCCCCACCATGCTCCAGGATTCGAACACCTCTTTTCTTGATACACTGGAAAATATTAAGGTACAACCCAACACTCTAATAATGGGTGATTTCAAC
Organism: Protopterus annectens; assembly: GCF_019279795.1. Classification (NCBI taxonomy): domain Eukaryota; kingdom Metazoa; phylum Chordata; order Ceratodontiformes; family Protopteridae; genus Protopterus; species Protopterus annectens. The sequence continues at coordinate 617,266,420 of NC_056736.1, read as the reverse complement.
TACCCTACCATTAACTGGGAAAACTACTCATGTACCAACTCTTTTGCTCAATATTTTCTGGAAATCATAAATTCCAATGCTTTGGATCAACTTATCCACACCCCCACCAGAAGCAGCAATATCCTAGACCTGGTCATCACCAACATTGGTGACCAGTGTTCCACACCAGAAGTCAGCTCCTCATTGGTCAGATCCGACCACAAGCTAATCAGCCTAGACATCCACATCCCGCTCCCACCCTCCATTAGGAAAACAACCGTAAAAAAATTCTCCAAAGCCAACTTCACACTTCTTATGACAGAAGTGGCAAACTTCATGACACCCATGCAGATGGACAATAGAGGTACGACTGCTGAATCCTACACAAATGCACTTTATAAGCACTTACATGAGTGCATGGATCGTGCTATCCCTAACAGAACCAAGATGCTATCCTCCAAAAAAGGAAGCCAATCTGGTGGTCTTCTGCCATAAACAAACTCTACAACAGAAGAAAGAAACTGTTGCAAAAAAGAGTAAAATCCCACGATTGGAGGAACTCCCTGGTCAGCCTCAGTAAGAAGCTGAGATCCCTCAAAAAATTCTCCAAAGCTAGTTATGAAAACAAAATTGCCACTGATTCTAAAGACAACCACAAAGCATTCTATAGCTATGTCAAAAATCTCAATGGCAACACTCAGATCTGCTCAGAGTTACAGCACAATGACACTAAATATACAGAACCAACTGATATTGCCCACATCCTGGCAGATAGGTTCAATGCTAACTTTACCCCCCTCTCACCCCCTAAAAGACCCATCTTTATACCGGAAGAATGCAAAGTTCCTGTAATCACAGCTGCACAGGTAAAAACTTCACTCTCCAAAGCCAAGAACACAGCATCCATGGGACCTGACAACATCCCAGGCTGCCTTCTACATGAACTACAGAATGAACTGGCACCCCACCTAAGTACCATGTTCAATCATAGCCTCACCTCAGGCTTTGTGCCCATTGAATGGTGCACCGTGACAGTTATCCCACTCTACAAAGGAGGGGCCACAACAGACCCCGGGAACTACCGCCCCATTAGCCTGACGAGCCTCGTCTGCAAGGCCATGGAATGTATCATCATGGAACTCATAAACAAAGACATTGGAGATCTCCAAACCCTGGACCTCACACAGTTTGGGTTTGTAAAAGGCAAATCATGTCTCCTAAACCTGATAGACTTCTTTAAAGTAGTCACCAAAGCCATAGATGAGGGTAAGGTGGTTCACACAGCCTATCTAGATCTCGCCAATGCGTTCGACACCATCCCCCACTCTGGAATTATAGATAAACTCACTAAACTAGGTATAAATCCCTATGTCACAAGATGGGTTGCCAACTGGCTTACTGAAAGAACTCACACTGTGAAAGTAGCAGACTCCAAATCAGACTTCAGACCAGTGACAAGTGGAGTACCACAGGGTTCAGTCCTGGGTCCTCTCCTGTTTGGTATCTACTTCTCTGAAGTACAGGCTAACACAGAAGGTCTTTGGCTAACTAAATTCACACATGACTGCAAACTAGGAGCTATAATTGAAACTCCTAATGATGTGGACATGCTACGAAAGGGCCTCACTGAGTCAGATGCCTGGTGTCAAAGACATGGTCTCAAGCTCAATGCCAAAAAGCGCATTGTCATCCCCTTTGGTAAAAATTCTGTACCCATGAACTACCACATAGGCGGTAGTCTACTTAACACCGAAAGTGTGATAAGTGACCTTGGGACACAGGTGGACAGTAGTCTCTCCTTTGATAATCACATCGCCAAAGTGGTCAGGAAATCCTTATATGTGGCACACCTCATCACAAAAGGTTTCTCATCCAGAAAAAAGAGGTCATTGTTCCCCTCTACTCATCACTCATTAGACCCATTATAGAGTACAATGCCCCTTTTGGTATGTACCTCACAAGACATCTACAACAACTGGAAAGGCTGCAAAAATACCTCACAAAGAGGATTACTGATCTCAAACAGATGCCTTACGCAGACCATCTCAAAAAACTCCAGCTTTACTTTGTCGCATATCGCCTACTCAGAGGCGATCTCTGCCTAACATACAAAGCTATGCCAAACCCAGAGCTGTTGGACAGGCTCCACTTAAAGAAATCCCAATCCTTCTGAGCTACATGCTCTAGGGACCTAAACCTTGTCACCATAATAAACAGAACATGCTGGAGGGATAGATTCCTGTCCCAGAGACTTCCCATACTCTGGAACAGACTACCTATCTATGTCAAACAGAGCTCCTCATTAGCACTCTTCAAGAAAAATCTTGATGATTGGATGGGTAATAGGAAATTCACTCCAGGGATCACTTCTGTGGTTCTGCTTGACAGGGGCACAGGAAAATAATTTTCTTGGGAGGCGAAAGCCAGGGTACATTTTTGGTTAGGCTTGTATAGGCCCTAGGGCCAATAGCCTAGTACCTACCTATGAACCTATGAACCTATATATGTGATGGAATTCACCTTTTGCAGATCCCTAAAAATAAGGAGATGGAGCTAAGTGCTAAGATAGATATGTGCCATGGCTTTCACTGTGTAAACATCCCTAAGAATAAGGAGATGGTGCTAAGCACTAAGGTCGATATGTGCCACGGAATTCACTGTGTACATATTGCTAAGAATACAGATATGGTGCTAAGCACTAAGATAGATATCGGCAATGGAATCCACCCTATAATTATCCCTAAGAATGAGGAGATGGTGCTAAGCACTAACGTAGATATGTGCCAGGGAATCCACCCTGTACAGATCCCTAAAATAAGGAGAAAGTGCTAAGCAGTAAGGTAGATATGTGCCATGGAATTCACCCTGTACATATCCCTAAGAGTATGGATATGGTGCTAAGTGCTGAGGTAGATTTATGCAATGGAATCCACCCCATACAGATCCCTAGTAATAAGGAGATGGTGCTAAGCACTAAGGTAGATATACACAATGGAATCCACTCTGTAGATATCCCTAAGAATAAGCAGGTGGTGCTAATCACTAAGGTAGATATGGGCCATAGAATCCACCCTGTAAAGATCTCTTAGAATAAGGTGATGGCGCTAAGCACTAACGTAGATATGTGCCATGGAATTCACCCTGTACATATTCCTAAGAATAAGGAGATGGTGATAAGCACTAAGGTGGACATATGCAATGGACTCCACCTTGTACAGATCACTAAGAATAAAGACATGGTTTTAAGCACTATGATAGATATGTGCCATGGAATTCACCCCGTACATATCATTAAGAATAAGTAGATGGTGTGAAGCACTAAGGTAGATATGTGCCAGGGAATCCACCCTGTGCAGATCCCTAAGAATATGAGATGGTGCTAAGTACTAAGGTAGATATCTGCCATGGAATTCACCACGTACATATCCCTAAGAATAAAGGAACATTGCTAAGCAGTAAGGTAGATATATGCATGGAATCCTCCCTGTACATATCCCTAAGAATATGGAAATGGTGCTAAGCACTAAGGTAGATATATGCCAGGTAATCCACTATTACATATCCCTAAGAATAAGGAGATGATGTTAAGCTCTAAGGTAGATATGTCTCATTGAATTCACCGTGTACATATCCCCAAGAATAAAGAGATGGTGTGCAGCTCTAAGGTAGATATTTGCCATGGAATTCACCCTGTACAGATCCTTAAGAATATGGAGATGGTGCTAAGCCTTAACGTGGATATGTGCAATGGAATTCACCTTTTCGGATCCCTGAGAATAAGGAAATGGTGCTAAGCACTAAGGCAGATATGTGCAATGGAATTTACTCTGTACATGTCCCTAGAAATGAAGAGTTTGTGCTAAGCCTTAAGGTATATATGTGCCATGGATTTCCACCTTGCAGAACCCTAAAATAGGTAGATTCTGCTAAGTACTAAGTAGATATATGCAATGGAATCCACCCTGTACAGATCACTAAGAATATGGAAATGGTGCTAAGCACTAGGGTAGATGCGTGCCATCAAATTCATCCTGTACATATCCCTAAGGATAAGAAGATGGTGCTAAGCAGTAAGGTAGATGAATGCGATGAAATTCAAATTGTGCAGATCCCTAAGAATAAGATGATGCTAAGCACTAAGGTAGATGTGTGCCATGGATTTCACTTTGTACATATCCCTAAGAATACGGAGATGGTGGCAAGCACTAAGGAACATATATGCAATGGAATCCACCCTGTAATTATCCCTAAGAATAAGGAGATGGTGCAAAGCACTATGGAAAATATGTGACATGGACTCCATCCTGGACAGATCCCTAAGAATAAGTAGATGGTCCTAAGCACTAAGGTAGATAAGTGCCATGGAGTCCACTGTGTACATATCCCTAAGATTAAGGAGGTAGGGCTAAGCACTAAGGTAGATATGTGTCATGGAATTCACCCTGTGCAGATCCCTAAGAATAAAGGAGCAGTGCTAAGCACTAAGGTAGATATATGCAAGGAATCTACTCTGTACATATCCCTAAGAATAAGGAAATGGTGTTAAGCACTAAGGTAGATATATGCTAGGTAATCCAACCTGTACATATCCCTAAGAATAAGGAGATGGTGCTAAGCACTAAGGCAGATATGTGCCATGGAATTCACTCTGTATATATCCCTTACAATAATGAGATTGGTCTAAGCCGTAAGGTATATATGTGCCATGGATTTCCTCCTGTACAGATCCCTAAAATAAGGAGATTCTGATAAGCACTATGTAGATATATGCAATGGAATCCATCCTGCACAGATCCTTAAGAATAAGAGATGGTGCTAAGAACTAAGGTAGATATGTGACATGGAATTCACCCTGTGCATATCCCTAAGAATAAGGAGATGGTGTTAAGAACTAAAGTAGATATATACAATGGAATCTACCCTGTACAGATCCCTAATAATATAGAAATGGTGCTAAGTGCTCAGGTAGATATATGTGATGGAATGGAATTCATCCTGTATAGATCCCTAAGAATAAGGCGATGGTGCTAAGCGCTAAGGTAGATATGTGCCATATAATTCACCCTGTACAGATCCATAAGAATAATGAAATGGTGCTAAGCACTAAGGTAGATATGTCCCATTGAATCCCAGCTGTACATAACCCCAAGAATAAGGAAATGGTGCTAAATGCTAATGTAAATACGTGCAGTGGAATCCACCCTGTACAGATCCCTAAGAATAAGGCGAAGGTGCTAAGCACTAAGTAGAATCCACACTGTACATGTCTCTAAGAATAAGGCGATGGTGCTAAGCACTAAGTAGAATCCACACTGTACATGTCCCTAAGAATAAGGAGATGGTGCTAAGCACTAAGGTAGATATGTGCAATGGAATCCACACTGTGCAGATCCCTAAGAATAAGGAGATGGTGCTAAGCACTAAGGTAGATATGTGCAATGGAATCCACACTGTGCAGATCCCTTAGAATAAGGAGATGGTGCTAAGCACTAAGGTAGATTTATACCATGGAATCCAACCTGTACAGATTCTTTAGATTATGGAAATGGTGCTAAGCACTAAGGTAGATATGTGCCATGGAATCCATTCTGTACAGATCCCTAAAATAAGGAGAGAGTGCTAAGCAGTAAGGTAGATATGTGCCATAGAATTCACCCTGTACATATCCCTAAGAGTATGGATATGGTGCTGAGTGCTGAGGTGTAGATTTATGCAATGGAATCCACCCCGTACAGATCCCTAGGAATAAGGAGATGGTGCTAAGCACTAAGGTAGATATACGCAATGGAATCCACTCTGTAGACATCCCTAAGAATAAGGAGGTGGTGCTAATTACTAAGATAGATATGGGCCATAGAATCCACCCTGTACAGATCTCTAAAAATAAGGTGATGGTGCTAAGCACTAACGTAGATATGTGCCATGGAATTCACCATGTACATATTCCTAAGAATAAGGAGATGGTGCTAAGCACTAAGGTAGACATATGCAATGGAATCCACCTTGTACAGATACCTAAGAATAAGGAGATGGTGCTAAGCACTAAGGTAGATATGTGCCATGGAATTCACCCTGTACATATCATTAAGAATAAGTAGATGGTAAGAAGCACTAATGTAGATATGTGCCAGGGAATCCACCCTGTGCAGATCCCTAAGAATATGAGATGCTGCTAAGCACTAAGGTAGCTATCTGCCATGGAATTCATCATGTACAGATCCCTAAGAATAAAGTAACAGTGTTAAGCACTAAGGTAGATATATGCATGGAATCCTCCCTGTACATATCCCTAAGAATAAGGAAATGGTGCTAAGCACTAAGGCAGATATATGCCAGGTAATCCACCATTTACATATCCCTAAGAATATGGAGATGGTGCTAAGCACGAAAGTAGATATTTGCCATGGAAATCACCCTGTACAGATCCCTAAGAATATGGAGATGGTGCTAAGCACTAACGTGGATATGTGCCATGCAATTTACCTTTTCAGATCCCTAAGAATAAGGAAATGGTGCTAAGCACTAAGGCAGATATGTGCAATAGAATTTACTCTGTACATGTCCCTAAAAATGAAGGGTTTGTGCTAAGCCCTAAGGTATATATGTGCCATGGATTTCCTTTCGTGCAGATACCTAAATAAGAAGATTCTGCTAAGCACTAAGTTGATATATGTAATGGAATCCACCCTGTTCAGATCACTAAGAATATAGAAATAGTGCTAAGCACAAGGGTAGATGTGTGCCATGGAATTCATCCTGTACATATCCCTAAGGATAAGGAGATGGTGCTAAGCAGTAAGGTAGATAAATGCGATGGAATTCACATTGTGCAGATCCCTAAGAATAAAGAGATGGTGCTAAGCGTTAAGGTAGATATGTGCCATGGATTTCACTGTGTACATATCCCTAAGAATACGGAGATGGTGCTAAGCACTAAGGAAGATATATGCAATGGAATTCACCCTGTAAGTATCCCTAAGAATAAGGAGATGGTGCAAAGCACTATGGAAGATATGTGACATGGAATCCACCCTATACAGATCCCTAAGAATAAGTAGATGGTTCTAAGTACTAAGGTACATATGTGCCATGGAATTCACCCTGTGCAGATCCCTATGAATAAAGGAGCAGTGTTAAGCACTAAGGTAGATATATGCATGGAATCTACCCTACATATCCCTAAGAATAAGGAAATGGTGCTACGCACTAAGGTAGATATATGCCAGGTAATCCACCCTGTACATATCCCTAAGAATATAGAGATGGTGCTAAGCACTAAGGTAGATATGTGCCATGGAATTCACTCTGTACATATCACTAATAATAATGAAATTGGGCTAAGCCCTAAGGTATATATGTGCCATGAATTTTCCCCTGTACAGATGCCTAAAATAGGAGATTCTGCTAAGCACTATGTAGATATATGCAATGGAATCCACCCTACACAAATCCCTAAGAATAAGGAGATGGTGCTAAAAACAAAAGTTGACATGTGCCACGGAATTCACCCTGTATATATCCCTATGAATAAGGAGATGGCACTAAGCACTAAGGTAGATATATGGAATGGAATCCATCCTGTACAGATCCCTAAGAATATGGAAATGGTGCTAAGCGCTAAGGTAGATATGTGCTATGGAATTCACCCTGTACAGTTCCATAAGAATAATGAGATGGTGTTAAGCACTAAGGTAGATATATCCTATTGAATACCAACTGTACTTAACCCTAAGAAAAAGGAAATGGTGCTAAGCGCAAATGTAGATATGTGCAATGGAAGCCACACATGTACAGATCCCTAAGAATACGGATATGGTGCTAAGCACTAAGGTAGATATGTTCCATGGAATTCACCCTGTACAGATCCCAAAGAATAAGGAGATGGTGCTAAGCACTAAGGTAGATATGTGCACTGGAATCCACATTGTGCAGATCCCTAAGAATAAGGAGATGGTGTTAAGCACTAAGGTAGATATGTACCATGGAATCCAACCTGTACAGATTCTTAAGCACTAAGGTAGATGGGTGCCATGGAATCCATGGTGTACATATCCCTAAGAATAAGGAGATGGTGCTAAGTACTAAGGTAGATACGTGCCATGGAATCCATTTTGTACAGATCCTTAAAAATAAGTAGATGGTTCTAAGCACTAAAGTAGATTTATGCCATGGAATCCACCATGTACATATCCCTAAGAATAAGGAGATGGTGCTAAGCACTAAGGTGAATGTTTGGCATGGAATCTACCCTGTAATTATCCCTAAGAATAAGGAGATGATGCTAAGCCCTATGGTACATATCTGCTATAGAATTCACCCTATACAGATCCCTAAAGTAAGCAGATATTGCTAAGCACTAAGGTAGATATGTGCCATGGAATTCACCCTGTGCATATCCCTAAGAATAAGGAGATGGTGCTATGCTCTAAGGTAGATATGTGCCATGGATTGCATTGTGTACATATCCATAAGAATAAAGAGGTGATGCTAAGCCCTATGGTACATATCTGCCATAGAATTCATCCTATACAGATCCCTAAAATAAGTAGATATTGCTAAGCACTAAGGTAGATATGTGCCATGGAATCCACCCTGTACAGAACCCTAAGAATAAGAAAATGGTGCTAAGCACTAAGGTAGATATATGCAATGGAATCGACCCTGTAATTATCCCTAAGAATAAGGAGATGGTGCTAAGCATGAAGGTAGATATGTGCCATGGAATCCACCCTGTACAGATCCATAAAATAAGGAGATAGTACTAAGCCATAAAGTAGATATGTGCAATGGAATACTCCCTGCACATATCCCTAAGAATATGGAAATGGTGCTAAGTGCTGAGGTAGATATATGCAATGGAATCCACCCAATACAGATCCCTAGAAGTCAGGAGATGGTGCTAAACACTAAGGTAGATATATGCAATGGAATCCACTCTGTAGATTTCACTAAGAATAAGGAGATAGTGCTAAGCACTAGGGTAGATATGTGCCATGGAATTCACCATGTACATATCCCTAAGAATAAGGAGATGATGCTAAGCACTAGGGTAGATATGTGCCATGGAATTCACCATGTACAGATCACTAAAAATAAGGAAATGGTGCTGAGCACTAAGGTAGATATACGCAATGGAATCCACTCTGTAATTATCCCTAAGACTAGGGAGATGGTGCTAAGCACTAAGGTAGATATGTGCCATGGAATCCACCCTATACAGATCTGTAAAATAAGGAGATAGTACTAAGCACTAAAGTAGATATATGCAATGGAATTCACCCTATACATATCCCTAACAATAAGAAAATGGTGCTTAGTGCTGAGGTAGATATATGCAATGGAATCCACCCTGTACAGATCCTTAGGAGAAAGGAGATGGTGCTAAGCACTAAGGTAGATATGTGCACTGGAATCCACATTGTGCAGATCCCTAAGAATAAGGAGATGGTGCTAAGCACTAAGGTAGATATGTACCATGGAATCCAACCTGTACAGATTCTTTAGAATATGGAAAGGTTGCTAAGCACTAAGGTAGATGGGTGCCACGGAATCCACGGTGTACATATCCCTAAGAATAAGGAGATGGTGCTTAGTAATAAGGTAGATACATGCCATGGAATCCATTTTGTACAGATCCTTAAGAATAAGTAGATGGTTCTAAGCACTAAAGTAGATTTATGCCATGGAATCCACCATGCACATATCCCTAAGAATAAGGAGATGGTGCTAAGCACTAAGGTAAATGTTTGCCATGGAATCTACCCTGTAATTATCCCTAAGAATAAGGAGATGATGCTAAGCCCTATGTACATATCTGCCATAGAATTCACCCTATACAGATCCCTAAAATAAGAAGATATTGCTAAGCACTAAGGTAGATATGTGCCATGGAATTCACCCTGTGCATATCCCTAAGAATAAGGAGATGGTGCTATGCTCTAAAGTAGATATGTGCCATGGATTGCATTGTGTACATATCCATAAAAATAAGGAGATTATGCTAAGCCCTATGGTACATATCTGCCATAGGATTCACCCTATACAGATCCCTAAAATAAGTAGATATTGCTAAGCACTACAGTAGATATGTGCCATGGAATCTACCCTGTACAGATCCCTAAGAATAAGGAAATGGTGCTAAGCATGAAGGTAGATATGTGCCATGGAATCCACCCTGTACAGATCCGTAAAATAAGGAGATAGTACTAAGCCATAAAGTAGATATGTGCAATGGAATTCTCCCTGTACATATCTCTAAGAATATGGAAATGGTGCTAAGTGCTGAGATAGATATATGCAATGGAATCCACACAGTACAGATCCCTAGGAGTAAGGAGATGGTGCTAAACACTAAGGTAGATATATGCAATGTAATCCACTCTGTAGATTTAACTAAGAATTAGGAGATGCTGCTAAGCACTAAAGTAGATATGTGCCATAGAATCCACCCTGTACAGATCTCTAAGAATAAGGAGATAGTGCTAAGCACTAGGGTAGATATGTGCCATGGAATTCACCATGTACATATCCCTAAGAATAAGGAGATGGTGCTAAGCACTAAGGTAGATGTTTGCCATGGAATCCACCCTGTACAGATCACTAAGAATAAGGAAATGGTGCTAAGCACTAAGGTAGATATATGCAATGGAATCCACTCTGTAATTATCCCTAAGAATAGGGAGATGGTGCTAAACACTAAGGTAGATATGTGCCATAGAATCCACCCTATACAGATCTATAAAATAAGGAGATAGTACTAAGCACTAAAGTAGATATATGCAATGGAATTCACCCTGTACATATCCCTAACAATACGAAAATGGTACTTAGTGCTGAGGTAGATATATGCAATGGAATCCACCCCGTACAGATCCTTAGGAGAAAGGAGATGGTGCTAAGCACTAAGGTAGATATATGCAATGGAATCCTCTCTTTCGATATCCATAAGAATAAGGAGGTGCTGCAAAGCCCTAAAGTAGATATTTGCCATGGAATCCACCCTGTATAGATCTCTAAGAATATGGAGATGGTGCTAAGCACTAATGTACATATGTGCCACGGAATTCACCTTGTAGATATTGTTAAGAATAAGGAGATAGTGCTAAGCACTAAGGTAGATATGTGTCATGGAATCCACCCTGTCCAGATCCCTTAGAATAAAGGAGCAGTGCTAACCACTAAGGTAGATATATGCATGGAATCTACCCTGTACATATCCCTAAGAATAAGGAAATGGTGCTAAGCCCTAAGGTAGATATATGCCAGGTAATCCATTCTGTAGATATCCCTAAGAATAAGGAGATGGTGCTAAGCACTAAGGTAGATATGTGCCATTGAATTCACCATGTACATATCCCTAAGAATAAGGAGATGGTGCTAAGCACTAAGGCAGATATGTGCCATGGAATTCACTCTGTACATATCCCTAAGAATAATAAGATTGGGCTAAGCCCTAAGGTAGATATGTGCCATGGATTTCCCCCTGAACATATCCCTAAGCATAAGGAGATGGTGCTTAGCACTAAGCTAGATATGCGCCATGGAAATCACGTGTACATATCCTTAAGAATAAGGAGGTGGTGCTAAGCACTAAGATGGATATGTTCCATGGAATTCAGCCTGTATGGATCCTTAAGAATAAAGAGATGGTGCTAAGCATTATGGAAGATATATGCAATGGAATCCACCCTGTAATTATCCCTAAGAATAAGGAGATAGTGCAAAGCACTAAGGATGATATGTGACATGGAATCCACCCTGTACAGATCCCTAAGAATAAATAGATGGTCCTAAGCACTAAGGTAGATATGTGCCATGGAATCCACTGTGTACATATCCCTAAGAATATGGAGATAGTGCTAAGCACTAAGGTAGATATGTGTCATGGAATTCACCCTGGACATATCCCTAAGAATATGAAAATGGTGTTAAGCATTCAGGTAGATATATGCAATGGAATCCACCCTATACAGATCCCTAAGAATAAGGAGATGGTGGTAAGCACTAAGGTGGATTTATCCAATGGAATCCACCCTGTACATCTCCCTAAGAATAAGGAGATGGTCCTAAGTACCAACATAAATATGTGCCATGGAATACACCATGTACAGATCCCTAAATAAGGAGATGGTGCTAAGCAGTAATGTAGATATGTGCCATGGAATTTACTCTGTACAGATCCATAAGAATAAGGATATGGTGATAAATTCTAAGGTAGATATGTACCATGGAATCCACCCTCTACATATCCCTAAGAATAAGGAGATGGTGCTAAGCACTAAGGAACATTATTGCCATGGAATGCACCCTGTACAGATCCCTATAATAAGGAGATGGTGCAAAGCACAAAGTAGATATATGCAATGGAATCCACCCTGCACAGATCCCTAAAAATAAGGAGATGGTGCTAAGCACTAAGGTAGATATTTGCAATGGAATCCACCCTGTACATATCCCTAAGAATAAGGAGATGGAGCTAAGCACTAAGGTAGATATGTGCCATGGAATTCACCCTTTATAGATCCCTGAGAATAAGGAGATGATGCTAAGTGCTAAGGTAGATATGTGCCATGGAATTCACCATGTAGATATCCCTAAGAATAAAGAGATGGTGCTGCACACTAAGGTAGATATGTGTCACGTAATTCACCCTGTACAGATTCCAAAGAATAAGGATATGGTGCTAACACTAAGGTAGATATGTGCCATGGAACCCATCCCCTACATATCCCTAAGAATAAGGAGATGGTGCTAAGCACTAAGGTAGATAAGTGCCTTGGAATTCACCCTGTACATATCCCTAAGAATAAGGAGATGGTGCTAAGCCCTAAGATACATATGTAGCATGGAATTCACCCTGTACAGATCCCTATAATAAAGAGATGGTGCTAAGCACTAAGTAGATATATGCAATGGTTGCCACCCTGCACAGATCCCTAAGAATAAGGAGATGGTGCTTAGCACTAAGGTAGATATGTGCCTTGGAATTCACCCTGTAGACATCCTTAAGAATAAGGAGATGGTGCTAAGCCCTGTGGTAGATATGTTTCATGGAATTCACCCTGGACATATCCCTAAGAATATGAAAATGGTGTTAAGCATTCAGGTAGATATATGCAATGGAATCCACCCTATACAGATCCCTAAGAATAAGGAGATGGTGGTAAGCACTAAGGTGGATTTATCCAATGGAATCCACCCTGTACATCTCCCTAAGAATAAGGAGATGGTCCTAAGTACTAACATAAATATGTGCCATGGAATACACCATGTACAGATCCCTAAATAAGGAGATGGTGCTAAGCAGTAATGTAGATATGTGCCATGGAATTTCCTCTGTACAGATCCATAAGAATAAGGATATGGTGATAAATTCTAAGGTCGATATGTACCATGGACTCCACCCTCTACATATCCCTAAGAATAAGGAGATGGTGCTAAGCACTAAGGAGCATTATTGCCATGGAATGCACCCTGTATAGATCCCTATAATAAGGAGATGGTGCAAAGCACTAAGTAGATATATGCAATGGAATCCACCCTGCACAGATCCCTAAGAATAAGGAGATGGTGCTAAGCACTAAGGTAGATATTTGCAATGGAATCCACCCTGTACATATCCCTAAGAATAAGGAGATGGAGCTAAGCACTAAGGTAGATATGTGCCATGGAATTCACCCTTTATTGATCGCTGAGAATAAGGAGATGATGCTACGTGCTAAGGTAGATATGTGCCATGGAATTCACCATGTAGATATCCCTAAGAATAAAGAGATGGTGCTGCACACTAAGGTAGATATTTGTCACATAATTCACCCTGTACAGATCCCAAAGAATAAGGATATGGTGCTAACACTAAGGTAGATATGTGCCATGGAACCCATCCCCTACATATCCCTAAGAATAAGGAGATGGTGCTAAGCACTAAGGTAGATAAGTGCCTTGGAATTCACCCTGTACATATCCCTAAGAATAAGGAGATGGTGCTAAGCCCTAAGATACATATGTAGCATGGAATTCACCCTGTACAGATCCCTATAATAAAGAGATGGTGCTAAGCACTAAGTAGATATATGCAATGGTCTCCACCCTGCACAGATCCCTAAGAATAAGGAGATGGTGCTTAGCACTAAGGTAGATATGTGCCTTGGAATTCACCCTGTACACATCCCTAAGAATAAGGAGATGGTGCTAAGCCCTGTGGTAGATATGTTTCATGGAATTCACCCTGTGCATATCCCTAAGAATAAGGAGATGGTGCTAAGTGCTAAGGTAGATATGTGCCATGGATTTCACTGTGTGGATAGCCCTAAGAATAAGGAGATGGTGCTTAGGACTAAGGCAGATATGTGGCATGGAATTCAACATGTATATATCCCTAAGAATACGGAGATAGTGCTAAGCACTAAGGTGGATATCTGCCATGGAATCTATCATGTACATATCCCTTAGAATATGGAGATGATGGTAAGCACTAAGGTAGATATGTGCCATGGAATCCACCCTGTACAGATCCTTAAGAATAAGGAAATGGTGCTAAGCACTAAGGTAGATATATGCAATGGAGACCACCCTGTAATTATCCCTAAGAATAAGGAGATGGTGCTAAGCACTAAGGTAGATATGTGCCATGGAGTCCACCCTGTACAGATCCCTAAGACTATGGAAATGGTTCTTAGTGCTGAGGTAGAAATATGTAATGGAATTCACCCCATACAGATACCTAGGAATAAGGAGATGATGCTAAGTCCTAAGGCAGATATATGCAATGAATTCCACCCTGTATATATCCCTAAGAATAAAGAGGTGGTGCTAAGCACTAAGGTAGATATGTGCCATAGAATCCACCCTGTACAGATCTCTAAGAATAAGGAGACGGTGCTAAGCACCAATGTACATATGTGCCATGGAATTCACCCTGTACATATTCCTAAGAATAAGGAGATGGTGCTAAGCACTAAGGTTGACCTATGCAATCAAATCCACCTTGTACATATACCTAAGAATAAGGAGATGGTGCTAAGCACTAAGGTAGATATGTGCCAGGGAATCCACCCTGCGCAGATCCCTAAGAATATGAGATGGTGCTAAGCTCTAAGGTAGATATGTGCCATGGTATTCACCCTGTGCAGATCCCTAAGAATAAAGGAACAGTGCTAAGTACTAAGGTAGATATATGCATGGAATCTACCCTGTACATATGCCTAAGAATAAGGAGATGGTGCTAAGCACTAAGGTAGACATATGCAATGGAATCCACCTTGTACAGATCCCTAAAAAATAAGGAGATGGTGCTAAGCACTGAGGTAGATATTTGCCAAGGAATTCACCCTGTACAGATCCCTTAGAATACAGAGATGGTGCAAAGCACTAAGGTAGATATTTGCCATGGAATTCACCCTGTTCAGATCCCTAAGAATAAGGATATGGTGCTAAGCACTAAGGCAGATATGTGCCATGGAATTCATTCTGTATATATATCCCTAAGAATAATGAGATGGTGCTAAGCCCTAAGGTACATATGTGCCATGAAATCCACCCTATACAGATCCCTAAATTAAGTAGATGGTGCTAAGCACTAAGGTAGATATGTACCATCAAATTTTCCCTGTACATATCCCTAAGAATAAGGAGATGTTGCTAAGCCCTAAGGTAGATATATGTGATGGAATTCACCGTGTACATATCCCTAAGAATAAGGAGATGGTGCTAAGCATGAAGGTAGATATGTGCCATGGCATTCTCCCTGTACATATCCCTAAGAATAAGAAGATGGTGCTAAACACTTAGGTAGATATGTATCAGGGAATTCACCCTGTACATATCCCTAAGAATAAGGAGATGGTGCTAAGCACTCAGGTTGATATGTGCCATGGTATTCACTGTGTACAGATCCCTAAGATTAAGGAGATGGTGCTAAGCATGAAGGTAGATATGTGTCATGGCATTCTCCCTGTACATATCCCTAAGAATAAGAAAATGGTGCTAAACACTTAGGTAGATATGTATCAGGGAATTCACCCTGTACATATCCCTAAGAATAAGGAGGTGGTGCACTGAGTGAGTAGGCCTATTCATTTTAATTGCAGTAGTTGTGTGCATTCCTGCTTTGCATTGTTTTTATGAATGAACACACCAGCACATAGGATTATCAGAGTTTTAAATTTGCATTATAGTTAAACATGGTATTAGAAATGATACACTGTGTGTGTAGGTATGGGTGTGCACAAGTGTGTGTGTGTGTTTACTTATTTATACACACTTGTAATCTCTTAGCTGGGTATGTGAGTTGGAATACTGACCTTTTCAGTCATGAGCTGGGAACATTAAATAACATAAAACATTTCAAGACATTTTTGAATATAATAGGATATCTCACAGTGATGGGCTTGGTGTATAAAACAATACCACTGAAGCATACTGATACAATATGAAATGTAATACAATATGAATGCTTAATGATAAACTTATAAAAATAAGGAAAATGAGGGGACTAACAAGTTATTACACAAGAAAGGGTGGATGAGAGAGATGAAATGATGTGGGGGGGGGGGTTGAACTACAAGGTAAACATATGTAAAAAGATGCACTCACTAGATGAAGTCCAGATTAATATATGAAAAATGGAACACACATGTTCATAAAAACAGGTTTAGGACATTAGAAATAGGAAAGAAGAAGAAGTAGACAGTCAATATCAATCACGTACATTAGAAAGAACTTTAGATAATCATAGGTTTAAAAGTGTGCACTAGGCTAATAACCAGTATAAGCTTAGCTATGCAACATAAGTGTGAACCACACAAATCTGATTTATATTGGTTGTGGTTTACTAACTGTCACTGTCTATGAGAGATGTAACAGCCAGACCAGTGGTGAGTTTCTGATTACCCATCCATTGGTCCAAGTTCTGCTTAAATAGGGATAGGGAGGAACTCTGCTTCATACGGAAAGGGAGCATGTTCCATAGGTCTGGATTTTTTGTGAATCATATATCCCTTACTTTTTGAGAAATGACTGTTAAACTGAGCAGATGCAGATAAACTCCACCAAGCAGTTATAACCACTTCTATGTATAATTCAGATATCTGATTGTGATAAAAATGATGACCACGTAATGTATTTTAACTTTATTCCAAATAGATGGTTGTCACACTTTAAAATAGTGCATGTTGCTTTACATAATCACATTAGTCCTGCAAAACCAAAATAATAAGCAAACAGCAGACAGGTAATCATGTTTCTCTATAGCAAAGAGCCACAGCAAGTATACCTACTGTCTGCATAGTAGATGTCCAGTTAAGGAGTCCATCTTATTTCTCACATATGCACACTAGTATTGCTAATCCAGATAGTGACTGTTTAAATTGAGCAAATGACAAGAGGATTGCTTTCATCCAGCCAACCTCAATCCTAATCCATCAGTTTTAGCCACCACGCATGATGCCTGTGTAATATTTTTTCACCTCCACTCATACCTCTTAACTGGCCAGATATTTGCAGAATATCTATGTTTTTGCAACATATTTTAGTCTGTTCCTTGTGAAATGTGTGTTTTTCTGACAAATCACTGAGAACTGGCATCATTAAATAATGGCATACTGTATATTTGAGTTTCAGAATTCATACCCTTCAGAAAAAAATGTATGCTAACACAAATCCTGCTATTCTAGCAAATTTCTAAGTTTATAACAGCAATATTTTAAAATTTCCCCATTTTAGTTCTTTGTCCCCCTCCATTATTTTTGGCTTTTTTAAGGTTTCTTGCTAAGAGGCTGTGCTACCACAGTCCACAAAAACAGCATGCCAGTCTTTAAAGTATTTTAATCTAAGATGCTCCACACAAATCACAAAATTAGATTAATAGTGCCCAAAATATCTGGCTGATCACTGTCAGCATCAATGTAAAAAGTAAGTAATGATACTTCTTTCAATCCACCACTCCTCTCTCCTCAGCTATTCCCACAAAATAAATTAAGTGCTGCCCAATATAGCTGATTGATCAGTCTGCCAGTGTCATTGTAAACTGGTAATAACATTTTTCTCACCAGCATCACTCCATTGTCTTCCTCTTTGTCCTGAAATTGACAGAATGTCCCTGCTCTGCTCTGTTCCTCAATGTTCAAAAAAAATCCAAACTCCATTCAGGTGGCTTTACACCTATATTTGAAGATTCCAAAGTCTGTACTTCTGTAAACTCACAATGTTAATGTAACTTGATGTATGTCAGGTCAACTGGAGCACCTACTCCCTCCTTGGAGTGCTCAATGTGCCACTGCAACTTTTTCATTTTCTCTTGTGAGGTGCTGCCTTTCTTTCTTTCTTTCTTTCTTTCTTTCTTTATTTTTTACAGTAAAGAAACATTGCCCTAAAAATTAAATAAATAAATACAGAAAGAGCACCCCTACAAGCATGGAGGCAAGGCACCGAAGGCAATTGCCTAGTTCAGCTATGCATAAGACTGGCCCTGTACGTAGGGTACATAATGTTCCACAAGGGGATGTGCTACCACATCCCTTTGTTGCCTATTGTATTCTCTTGTAAGGCTACCGAGTTTGCCTATATAAAAAACACCACTCAGAAGACAAAAATAGACCTGGAACCAGACAAAAATAGTTCAAAAGGCTATGGACCTGACACCAAAAAAATAAAACAAAACACTTTAATGAAAACAAATAGGTAGCATTTTTATTCTGATACTTCTAAACTTTATCAGATCTATATTAACATCACCCAATATTATGGTTTCAGGAGGGATTTTTTTTTTTAATTTATATTAGTTTTACCATAGTAAAAATAATCAATTATAAATAACAATTGAAACATAAGTGATAAACTATAATAAACTATGTACGTTATATGCATTTGGCCTGAATAAAATTAAATTATAAAAACAATCAAACTGTGAAGATTTTTCATAGAATGCAAACACATTTCTTCTTCTTTTTTTGTCTTTAAGAGATTACTGGGATCAGATTTAAAGTGTCAACTAGAGATAGTATCTCATTCCAGGGATTATTACTCCAAACTTTTGTAGCAATTCTCAGTTCCTTGATCTTGGTTTCCATCAATGCTGTTTCTTTCAAGAGACACAAAAATTATTCATCTGTTGGTTCAGATGATGATTTCCATTTCCTTGTAATGCATTTCCTTGCCACAGCTAACACAGTCCGTAGTAGATATAAATCTGTTTTGTTCATTTCAATTTTTTCATTAACATTTAACAATATTATAGATTTTAATATAAATGTGTCTGCAAATGTAGCTTGAAGAAATTTACTTATTTTTTCCCAATATTTTTTGAGTTTTATGCAATCGTAAAACATATGTATCCAGTTTGCTTCACGTTTTTGTAAATACCTGCAACAAATAACTTCTTTGGTAGAGTTAAACTTGACTAGTTTGTTAGGCATAAGAAATGATCTGTGGAGAAACTTCCACATATATATTTTCCAAAATTGTGAGTTAGAAGCTAATTTTATAGAGTACAATAAGTTAGTTTTACTTTCCATTGATAAGTTATTGTGTGGCCTTTTGTAATGAAATGCCAGTAGTTTTGGTGAGTTTTAACTTTGTAATTCATTAAAAGTTTGTAAAGTTTTGAAGTTATATTTGTCCAATTGTAATTGTAAATAATTTCAAACATTAGTTTTGTTATTTTGGGACTTGTTTTAAATGAGTTATTGATTATTCTGCATAGATCTTGTGCATATGATATTATACTTTGCAGTACTAGCCAGTCATTGTTTGTGATGACATATGCGTTTAATATATGTTGGAAATCTAATACTTTATGGTTGTTTATACAGTGTAGTCAACAAATGAATTTTTTTGTCAATCAGTTGGTGAAAATGTTTTTATGCATTTTGTAGAAGTGAATGGTATCAGTAATTCTCTCCACAATGTTATATCTCTATTTATGTTTATAAATTTCCTAAAGGAGTCATAGATATAGTTTATATAATTTAGATTGGTTGGTTTTAATATATTATATTGAAAATTAATACTTAGAATATGCCATAACTTATTATTTTGATTGTTTAACATGAGATTTTTAGTTATGATGTTTTCATTTAAGAATATAGTGGTATAAAGGGCTTTCCAGTTGAAAGAATATTTTGTGTCTATCCAATTTGTAAGTGTTGTAAAAGACAAGGCTTTGATGTAAGACTCTATCTCTGGGAAATTAATCCCTCATTTTCCCAAGGTCTAATAAGATGTGTATAAGCTATTCTGTTCCTGTTAGGTTACCAGAGGAATTTTAATAGGATTGCATTTATTTCTTTTAACATTTGTTTATTTGGTGTCATAGGAATAACTTGAGCTATATATATTATTTTTGGAAGTAATATCATTTCTGTTAATTCATTTTTATTAATTGCAGTCTATCTTCAAATTTCAGGTATATTGTGTTCCATTTTGCAATGTGGGTTTTTATAGTGCTTATAATTTTTTCATAATTTTAGTTAGTGTTTTCTCTACATTTTCACATAGGGTAATTCCTAAATATTTTATAGTGGAGATTTGTTTACCTATTATATGATTAGTGTTTGAGGTTAAAGGATTATTTTTGTTCAGATACATATAGTTAGATTTTTGATTTATTAAAGTAAAGACCTGAAAATTAAAAGAATTTCTCAACTTGTGTATCTAATTCTTTTAAAGAATCTTTTGAAACAGATAAGGTGAGAAGTACATCATCTGCAAATAACACAATCTTGGAATTAAATTGATCATAAATATCCATATCTTTTATTTTAAAGTTATTACGTATTGAGGAAGCAAATAATTCCATAGCTAATGCAAATAAAATTGGGGACTTCAGATAACCCTGTTTTGTGCCTTTGGTTATTTTTATAGCTTCTGAAGTGAATGTTCCAAGTTTTACATATGCAAGATTATCTTTGTGTATATTTTTTATCAATGAGATAAAGGTAGAGGAGAAAAAGCTCTAGGGCCTTGTATAAGTAATCCAAATTTAATGTATCAAAGGCTTTTTTGATATCTAGTGTTACTATAAGAGCTTCTTGTTATCTCTTATAGATATAAATATCTATAAGAGTTAATATTCTTTGAATGTTATTGTAGGTATGCCTATTATATATAAAACCTGTTTGGTCTTCATTTATGATGTGAATCAGGGATTTTTTAAATTCTATTAACTGGTATGGACATAGAAATTGGCCTGTAAGAATTACATAGTTCGGGGTCTTTATTTTCCTTTAATATTGGCGTGTATAATGAATATCTCCATGAGGCAGGGATTTTATTTTGAGTTTGCACTTCAATTAGAGTTTTGTGAAATATTGATAAAATTGAATTTGGAAAGATTTTATATAGTTTGTTTGTTATTCCATCAATTCCTGGAAATTTGTTGCATTTACTTTCCTTAATTTTTTCAATATTTCCTTTTAGGATATTTGCTTTAGAATGCCAGGTTTTAATTTTTCTGGTATTTTCTTGATTATAGGAATATTTACTTCTGTATTGGAAAAGGTATTATGTGTTTTACCTGTTATATTTTGTTTAGTATACTGAAATTTCAAAGCATCTAGAATGTCACTTATCTCTAATACCTTTTTATTCTTCCTTCCTCCATGAGAGATATTTATGATGTTGTTCTCTTTGGTTTGTCTTTTAATTCTCATTCCTAAGTTGTGCAAATGTTTAGGTGTAGAAGCGTATGAGTTTAGTTTTAATTTTTCTAGTGCTAGGTTAGTCTTATGATTTAGAATTTCACGTTATTTTTTAATTCTTCTATTTCCTTGTTGTTATTTGATATATTTGTTGGATCCTTATTTTTGATTTTTGTAATTTGTTCTTTAATGTTGTGTAGCTCAGATTCCCATTCTTTTGATTTATTTTTAAACCAAGTCAGAATTTTGCCATAGATGTAAGCTTTCATAGTGACCCATATTATTACAATATTGTTTCCTCAGTATGGTTAGTATCTAGATAGAATTGCAATTCAGAGTCTAGCCATGTTCTAAACCCTTTAAGTTTTGTAATAGAGGTCAGTATCCTTGTCATATATATCAAGTTCTTATAGTTTATTTATAGTTTAAGAATGAGTGGGTTGTGATCTGACAAAGGACATGGAGTTATGGAGAAGTTGATTATTTTTGTATTTAATTCTTGAGAAATAAAATTTTTGTCTGTTTGGTTGAGTATTAAATTTATAATCTTGATGTGAAAATATTAGTGAATTAGGATCTTTGTGATTATGTGTATCTATTAATTTCAGGTTTTCTGTCCATTTTTTAAGAGTTTTTGCTATGGGAATAAGACAGAGGTTTTTTTGTTTGTAGTCTCAGAATTGTCTAAAATACAATTAAAGTGTCCATTTATTATTAAGTATCCCTTGTATACTTTGTTAATGAGATCTATATGTTTTTTAACTGTCTTTACACCTGTGCCAGGAAGCCAATATAGGTTTGCTAGTGTCCAAATTTTATTGTTGAATTTAATTATTACTATAGCTATAAGTCCTTCTTTGTCTTCATAATTATAAATGATTTGAGGGATAGTAATATTTTTTCCAGAGTATCATTACTCCTCTGTTTTTTTTTTTTGTTTGTTTTTTTTTTGTAAGAAGAATGAGATAATATTGAGTATTCATTTGGACTCAATATGTATTTGTCATTAATTTTGAAATGACTCTTGAAGAAATATCACTTGTGCTTTGTTTAGGTTTAAGTATTTTAATAAGTTTGATCTTTTCCTGGGATTATTCAAGCCATTAGTATTTAGTGAAAGTAATGCTAATTCCATATTGCTAGAATATGTTCATGGTTAGTTTGGTTGTATTTGTGTCTTATTCAGTTTTCTCTTATTATCCCAGGAATGAATCATTTTGTTATTTATTCTATGCATTATGAACAGATTGATTTTTTCTAGTAGAAAATAAAAGCTGATACTGTATTCAGGCCAAAAATAAGTGTGGAAGAAACTGTTGAGGTCAAAATTACATAACCAAATAGTCAAGAATTTTGTAATACCCCCTAATAAACATGGAGTGCTATGCACTCCTAATCTGATAGACAAGAATTGTTCTATCAGATTATGTCCTATATCTAACCACAAAATGAAAAGCAATAGGTACCCTTCTTTTGGGCTCCATTTATTATCACTGGAGATATTTAATTATACCAAAAATAAAGGAAAAGTAAAAGATATTTATTAAGTTAGTATCTAAATGATGATGAATTAACTACCATCAGAATATATGTATATGTTGTAAGTTGTAGTCTGTGATATTTATCTCAAGTATTAAAAATATTCCTAGGCTGTAAATATGAGAAGACTGTTCTCTGATTAACCAATCTATTGTATCAAATTATAGATTATACAAGTTAAATGTATTTCCATGGAACATTAGACAGTAGTATGATACCTATAACAATTAAACTAGTGAAAGATCTGTTGTATTGTTACTTATTTGTAACCAAAATCAGTGAACCATCAGACATATTTACAAGTTATTAAAAGCTTTTTAATTTTAGATTCACTACCCATGCAACCTTGTAAGTGTATATACATAGTGATTGCCCACTTTTTTGAGGTTAAGTACAATGTAAAAATATAAGATAGATATTTCTTTTGTTTCTATATATTACATATCTAAGAAACAACAATAAACAAATCTAATTCAATACAAGTGTAAATTCACTAAATAAGCTCTCATCTGGTTAAACTGAGTCGAATATTAGAATACAAGAATGAATCAAACATTAGCATGCGATTTAAGTTTGGTAAAGTAAAACAGACATTTTTACCTTTTCCTTCCATCTTTTCTTCCCTCCCCCCTTTTTTCTTTTCCCCTTTCTGTTTCTACATACTAAATCAATTTATTGATACAATATATAAGCAAACAGAGAATATTCATGTGACAGACTCTTTACTGCTGCTAGCCATGTCCTTCTCTTTTATTTCTTATTCCATTATATGTGTTTCAAGATCATTAATATTTTGTGCAGTGGTAAAAGTGTTGTTATTTTTAAACAATTGTAATGAAGAGAAAATTAGGTTAAGATGCTAAACATTTACAGAATCTTAGTATATGACCTATTCTTTAATAGGTATTTGATACAGCAACATTGCCATAGTTCATATTGACTTTCACCATTAAATAAGCCCATCCTGAATTTCCTACATTTCACAGATTATTTGCTGAGGTATGCTTGTTCCAGCCTACATTAGACCATTCATTAAGATGTGAGTTTTCCTGTGTACTAATTAGTTAATTGTCCATAGTTTGTAGTAGAAAGGTTTCAATATTTTAGTGGACTTTACTTGATTATTGCCATTAATCAAAAAAAAAAGTATCTGTCCCTTTAAATTGGAGTTTATTACGTATATGTGAGGGAGGGTTTAATATAATTTTCTCTTCATGTTTTTAGGCTATATGTAATGTAATGCCTTATATTTAAGTAGGGTTTGCTGTAGGATTGGCTTTTCATCACTAAAGAAAAAACAGTGTATAGTGTGCTTTAACGAACCCTTCCCAGTGGAGTACTTCCCACAGATCAGTGTATTTGGTAACATATACACCCTACTACATCACGTCACATATGCCACTCCTCTTAAATTTAATGTGCAAGCAAACATAATGCACTGATCCCTTTCAACAGTGCAGTCCTCACACAAAAACAAAGTGCCTGACAAATATCAAAGCAAAAAGCTCTCAGCCACTTCCCAATCCAACAACAGCAAGACTCCAGCAACGAAATCATCATACTACAAGGAAAGGCATCTCATTGTAGTCTTTCCCTCGCAATGTGTGCTCACCCAGCCCTTCAAATCCACCTCGGCTCCATTAACAGTCCACCACCGATTTTCAAGTCCCAAGAAACCATAATCAGGGCACGCATCAAAAAAATTGTTATTAAGTGTCTCTTTCCAAGCTTTGATTACCTGAGATAAGTGTCAAGAAAAACTGGGCATAACGCAATCTATCTGACAAACGCTAAGTAAGGAAGTAGTCTATTATGGTCAGATCAAACTGAGGATTGTTGTGCATATTATTGAATTAAACCAAAACAGGATGACAGTTAATAGGAAGGGTCCAAAAACTGGAATTAAGAAAACATTTAAAAAACATTTGAGCATCGTCTGTTTCAAGCAGATTGTGGGGAAGCCCATACCGAATACAAATGCACCAGCGAATCTGCTCTGGGCTAGTGCAGCTCCCCAGATCGTTACTTGTCTCTTTTGTTTTTCACATAAGTTGAGTCATAGTATGTGATTGTACTATTAGTGAGGATGTTATGCACAGGACACTTTCTTATTGTAAACCAGAAGAATTTGTGCATACAATTTGTTTTTAAAACATGACTTTGTGCCTTACTTCCTTGTAGTATTATGTGAACTAACATTAGCACAAACAACATTTGCATCTGCATACAGCATAAACGAAAGCCAAGGTATGTGCCCAAAGAACCAGTAGGCTCGTGGCTACTTCCTAGACAGAAATTGTCATCTCACACCTACCTAGGATATAGTGTTATGGAATTTGGTGCTCTTTTTATTATTACGAGTGAATGGAAATTTTTCACTCAGAGAAACTTTAAGTGCAGATCTGGCAATTAGAAGACATTATGTGTTGCTTAAGTGTCCCTAAAACAACACTACTCCTTCTTTCATACAGTTACCTGCAAGGTGAATGGGGAACAGTACATAATTTTAAAAAATGTTATTTTTTTCCATTTTTGTGAAACCTTTAGACCTATGTATTTGAATTCAAAACAAGTCTAATAAAACAGTACCATTGACCTGTTCTTCAAAAGAATAACCAAGACAGCAGCAGTTACAGTTTCTCACCTAGGCATTTTGTAATTATCATATCTATTTCTATTGTAATGTACTACTAGGTAGCACTTAAACAAGTAATAACTACATGAGTACTGAGTTTTTAGTTTAAAATCAATTTCTAGTACTATTGATTATGAATGACTAGCATTATAATTAATAATAACAGGCAAATAAGAAGAAATTAAGTAAATTAAGAAATTGGAAGAAAGGAAAATTAAAAGTACATGCCTTGTTCTCACAATGTAAAAATTATTTTTTGTAGATTTTTTGAGAGAATTGGATGAAACTGTGTTATTAAGATCAGTTTTTTGTTTCTTCTTCTTCATGTCAGTCCAGGTATTTTTTCCAGAGGATCTTTTTAAGAATGTGGATGCTGACCATTCCATTTCTTCTGGTATTGTGATTATGTTATTGTTCTTGATGAAAGAAGATGCTTCCTCGAAGTTGTTGAAAGTTCTCATGTTGTTTGCATAAAAGATTCTAATTTTGGCTGGGTGGACAAGTTGTGCTTTTATTTTATTTTATTTAAGGAGTTTCACAAGTGGCCAAGTTTTTCCCTTAATTCCAATACCCTGGAGGAATAGTCATTGTCAAATCTTATTTGATTTTGTTTGTAGGTTAAGGGTTTTTTCTCCATGCTGATTTAAGTATAAGATCTTTATCCAAGAATGATGGAAATTTTACTACTATAGATCTTGGAGGAACAGTTGGTGAGGAAGGCATTGGTTTACCTATGCACCTTCTCTATGCCACGGGAAGGTCCTTCTTTTAAGTCTAATATTTCAGGTAGGCAAGAGTTTAAAAACAAAATGATGTCCTCACCTTCAGATTTCTCCGGTAGTCTGAAGATGCTTATATTTGTTCTCCTTTCTCTATTCTCCAGGCCCTCTATTTTATTAGCCAGTTGTTTTGTTGTAAAAGAAATTCACTATGGTTTTCCTCCTCTTTAAGTCTTCCTCTCTATGTCACATAATGAAGTTTCAATGTCAAGATATTTTTGTTTGCTGTTATAGTATTTTTTTGAGCACATCACTTTGTTTCTGACAATTCTCTTTAAGGCTATGTAGATTGTCTTTGAAATTTTCCATTTTCAGAGAAGTTCATGTAGAGTGGTAGACATTAGCTGTTTTTCCCTTTTTAGTGTAGTTTCAGAGAGGGAATTCTTTGAATTGCTCATTTCCACACTGTTGTCATAATCTCCAGTTAATTTTGACAGGCACATTTCAGTAGATTTTTTTCAAATTTGATGTGTAGATAGGTTGTATATTCCTTAATAAAATTATGTTATTTTAGTTTGTTAAAGTTGATTATTTTCCTGTATTTTAGAATAGCTTGTGGAGCTCCAAAAAGATGCTGCTATCAATTAGCCATCTAGGCTCCGCCCCGTTTCATGTGGGATTTTGAAGAGCCCCAGAAGAGAATGTCTTCCAGTGTTTTAGCATTGTTACCTGCAGGCATGTATGTGTCTATGATTGAGATTATTTGTTGAGTGTTTAGTTTTAGCATGATTTCTGAGTTAGAGAAAGCTGGCAGGATGTGAGGAATAAGGGAGATATATAGTGTGCTTTTGTAGAAAATAGTGACACTACCAGCTTTTTTTTTTTGCGCTGTGTAATCTGATATTGTTACAGTCTGGCGGGGCAATATCTTAATTTTTGTTTTTATCATAGCCAGGCATGGGATAACTAAGATGTTGGCAGAGTGTACTGGTATCCATGCAGGTACTCCGGGAAGTTTAGTGTAAGTATTTTCTAAGTTACTATGGTATGTATGGAGGCCAGGGTGAAACTGTCTCTGATGTGATAGTGCTAAAGGAGCTGATGGGGATATGCTGTCTGGTACCTGAATATACTAAGTGGGGCCTTGGTTTGAATGGATGACCCAGATATGTTTTGTGGTTATAAGAGGTATTAGGGTATGGGTAGAGGCATTTTTGCTTAATTTTATATTTAATACTAAGTCTGTGAGTAAATGGCTGTTGCTTTGGATAATCGTACTTGGAACAGTAGAATGTACTAGTGATGATATAGATCGGGTGTGATTGGGAGATGAGGTTCGACTGGGAGATGAGGTGTGATTGGGAGATGAGGTTCGATTGGGAGATGAGGTTCGATTGGGAGATGAGGTTCGATTGGCAGACGAGGTGCGATTGGGAAATGAGTTTCAGTAGTATTCCGCTTGGAAGGCACAATATAACAGTGTTGTTGAAAGTGAGAGGGTAATGGATGTTGGTAAGATGTTAAGTGTGTAAGAAGGTGAATAGGTATTAGTATGAGGAATTGTAAGAGAAACATGTTTTTGAATGTAAGAAATGGACAGGATTGAAGGATAGAGGTTGGGGATATAGTTACGATAGGAAGTATTTGGTAAAAGTAGAAGGTGAACTGTAGAATAATAGATTATGATTAGTCTCTAGGCTTCCTGGTGATTTTTAGATGTGTGGTTGTTTAAGGGCATATATGTGAGGAATATTGCTTAAGAGGGAGAAAGAAGTTATGTGATAAAGGGGTCTGTTAACAGTGTCACATAATTATGGATAAGAAAGGGAAGTTAAGCAAAAGTATTGATTTAATCGCGTGTGAATGTAGAGAGATTGAGGAGAGAGGGATTAGAAGCAGTGTAGAGAGATAAGGGGAAGATTGAAAGATATTGCAGAGGAAGAAATGAGAGATAAATATTAATCTGATTGTAGTATATATGAGAAAATTGCAAGGATGAATGAAAGAGGGAGTTTTGCTCATGAATAACTTAGAGGTACTTCTGGGGAGGGCTCTGAGTATATATGGGTATTTATGTAAGTTGCTGTGGAGAATGTGAAACATTTATCTAAAGAATCTATATCTATATCTATATATCTACATCTGTATCTATATATGCAGATGTAGATATGTGTGTGTGTGTGTCTGTGTGTATCATGAGAAACAAGGACAAGACAGATATTTTGGGGTATCAGGAAGTTAAAGAAGGTGGATAATTACATTTTGCAAAAAGATACAATGTTACAGGAACTGGTCGATTAAGAAAGCAAATGTTAGTGCTGCACCAGGGTTAGATTGTATTAACTATAATTGTTAATTAACTATAATTGTTAATAAAGAAATGGCAGCTGATAAGGAAACCTTATCCAGGAAAATACTGAGTGAATGTACTGTGGCAATGGCACATATACGCAGGGATGTTAACGTTTATGTGGGAAAAGGTACATGGAAATTTATCAGAAATTAGATACTGATTATTTATGTAATATATATATATATATATATATATATATATATATATATATATATATATGTATATTGCAAATTGTTAGGTTCATAGGTGCATAGGTGTGCTCTAGGCTAGAGACAACTAGGGCCTTTTTAAGCCTAGCCATGCAACCCAAGTCTCTGACAAGTTCAGATACCCTTGATAAGTGTAAGCAGGGCCTTGGGAGATGAAACATTTACAAGATTGGGCCTGAGAGATAAACAATTTAAAGACTGCCTGTCTCCATTAGAGACATAGGTAACAAACCTGAAAGTAATTTCCTGTTCCCTATCCAATTCTCCAAGTTACACTTAAATTGAGTTAGTGAGAAAGTCTGTTTCACATAGACAGACTGTTTCACATATACAGTCTGTTCCAGAGATGGGGTAGTCTCTGGAATACATATCTGTCACTTCAGTATGTCCTATTTATATCACTTGCAAGGTTTAAGTTTTTAGAATGAGTAATAATGGTGCTATTTCTTTTGCCAAAATAAGTCCATCAGGTTTAGTAGGCATGGCTTGCTCTTGATGAAACCAAACCGGGTTTGGTCCAGTGTCTGGAGATTTCCTATGTCATCATTGATCATTTCCATGACAATTTTTTCCATGGCTTTGCATATAGGGCTAGTAAGATTTATGAGTCTGTAGTTTCCAGGGTCTATAGATGGCCCATCTTTGTACAGAGGGATGATGGTTGCTGGTCTTCATTCACGAGGCACAAAGCCTGTGTGAAGGCTATGGTTAAATAGCAATTCCTAAGGATAGATGGGCCATGCTTCAAGCTATTAAGAAGGCATCATGGGATATTGTCTGGGCCCATCAATGCAGCATTCCCTAGTCATAGTAGGGGGAGTTATATTTGATGCTATTTCCTGAGGGGAAGTTGAGGGAGAGAGAGGGGTAAAGTTAGAGCTAAATTTGTCTGCCAGTAGGTTTGCTACATGTTCCAGCTTAGTGTAGGTGGCTCCATTAACAATAAACTCTGCACACAATTGTGCATTTGCCTATTGATGTTGTGATTCCACCAGGGTGGCTTGTTTTTTTGAGTTAGTTCTGTACTTCTTCTTTGTGGGTACAGAAAACCCTTTGCAGCTGTTAACATGCTTGCATAGGGTTTCTTTAAACAGTTATGCATAGTCAGCTGTGTTTCCAAGGTTTATAAGGACTTGAAATTTTGCCAGGTTACCACTAAATAGTAAGAAGTTAGTCTTAGAGTATTTCCTGAACATTCCAGAGTTAGCTGGGGTTCCAGGTTTTATTTTTACTTCAAAGGAGACTGTTTTGTGGTCTCACCTTACCAGAGATGGCGTTACACTAGGGGGTGTGCAGTGCTCTCCCATACTAGTGAGAACAGATCTATTATGTTTTTTGCCATTGGTCAGCATTTTGACAATCTGGTCCAGATAGTTTGTATTTACAAAATTTACGAATCTCTGTGCCTATACATTTGGTGTTGTATATGATTCCCTGTTAATAATGGGGTTATTAAGGTTACCCATGAATATGGTATTGGATTGGATGGTGAGTGTTTCCAGTAAACTTAAATACAAATTATGGGTTTTCTAGGTCATAGAGGGGGACCTATAGCTTGCAAGGAGTATGGGATTTTGCCTATAGTGATTTGAATATGAGGAACCTCAAGTTCATTGATCTGTCTGACTAGCCTTGAGGTATATTTATTTTTTATGTAAATCTAGACACCTACACCTTTAGTCCCTGTCTGTGTAGTAGCTGGTCTAAATGTGTGTAAGGCATTAGAGCCTTGCACTGCTGGCATGCTGTCTGTGGTTTCAAACCATGTCTCAGTGACCACACAGATGTCAGCATTCTCTAGGATGAGGAGAGCTAGTGAGTGGAGTTTCTTGTTTAGATTTCTAGCATTGAGCAGTAACACTTTTAGATTTTCTTGGTTTTATTTGCTAGGTTAGAAGTACTTTTAGTTTGCCATTTCCTAAAAAAGACACTATAGGGGAGGACAATGTTTTAGCTAATATTTAAAAGCCTTGAGGGGAGAGGTGAAGACCATCCCTGGCAAAACCATGTGGTCTGCCGATTATCTTTCCATGAGGACAAATATTGCACCCCTTAGTATGACACCAAAAACTAAGTCAGTTATTAAAGGCATTCATCTTCTGTTTATACTGTGGCATTATCATTGAAGTAGGTAAAATGCTGCTCAATGCTTGGGTCTTACTAGCCTAAGACACATATCCAGAGATTTCCATGATATCTCTCCTCATATAGTCTAGGGAGGTACATTTCAGGTCATTTACACCCACATGGACTATGACTGAGTCGGTAATAGTACTTGTAGTCCAATTACAAGAGTGCATGTATAATGTGGCAGATCCTGGACCCTGATAAGCAACTAACCATGACTTTCTCCTTACTCAGCCTGGTGAGATGGCCATCGGTGTGTATCACAGTGGAGTGACTCTCCAATGACCAGAATGTTATATTGTGTGATGGCTTGCCTTATGGACTTAGAAGAGGAAGTTACATGAGATGTGGCTGGATGTATTGATGTGGATGTTATCTTGAAAGAGGGCATTCAGCACTGCTGAGGGCATTTGTTATGTGTACTTCATCTAGGATGTCTTTGGGGTTAAGAAGGTCACATATAAGTGCCTCAGCATGTGTGGGTCTGTATGACTGCTTTGTACTGATGGGTGCAGCATGTGTACTACTGAAAAACTGATTGACATTAGAAGTACTTTTATGTGTGAGTTTTGCCTCCATTCACATTGTGTGAATACATCTCTCACATAGCTTATTAATTTGTTAGAGAATTACCTAATTGCCAGTAAAGATAAGGCAATTTCTACATTGTCTCTGGATGCCCCATATCCACAAAGTTGGTAATAGAGATAGTGTGAAAGTTCATATCCATGGCAACAAGCCCTTTCTTATTGATTAGATGATTACAGTGACAATGTAAATTAATGTCAGGAGCATCTGGTTTGGAATTCTGGGAGCAGTGCTTCTCATTGAAAATTAATTGCTCTGTGCGTAACTAAGTATTGGTGAAATTTCAAGGCTGCTTTTATATGAAAAATTAATCTGAACATGTCTACATCTATACAGGGCACTGACAAACACTTGAAGTGGAAGCTACTTAATTAGACCTTGATGATCAAAAGATTAAGTATTTAGGGAGATATCCTGAAGGTAGGTTATACAGCAGCTAATCAAGCATTATTTACTGAAAAGAAAGAATTAGCTTTGTCAAGAATGATGAATATTGGGGTTTCACCTAACTGGCTACTACCCAGCTACTACTAGAACTGGGTCTCACCACAGCTTCATGCTTCAGGGATACAATTCCCCTTTGCTTCTTCTCTCACCAGAAGCAAAACAGTAGCACCAATCCCAAGATGAGAAGCAGGCCATAGGATGTTTGATGATCAACAGTCTTTTCACAGATGATGCAGAAGCGTGTAGGCTTTCTAAAGCTCTTTCCTGGTAGATACCTTGAATAGCAAGTAGATCAATCAAGAAGAACCCCTACAGATACTCACTACCCTATCAGAGACAGCCAGGAATCAATGCACCCTGCTCCTTTTCTCAACAGGAGCAAAATGTAAGCCCTAAAGGTGGCACCAATAAAGTAGTTACCAGGCTTTATGTTGATCAGCAGTCTCCAGGAAATAATGTCCCAGTGCTCCTTCTCTCACCAGGAGCAAAACAGAAGCACTAATCCCAACATGACTACTGAGAGGTAAAATGTGGGCTCTTCAGTAATTGGTGGTCTTGGACCAGATGTAGCAGACTTTAAAGGTAAGGCGGAAAATTGGTTAATATAGTTAGCATTGCAGTGTGCACTAAGTAGTTAGATACGGTCGAGGGAGTAACTCAAGCTTTAGCTCTCTAAGGGGAGAGATGCTAATTTTAAAAGAGCAAGACAGATTGGAAGAGGATGGGTACTTAGTATTCTGGCTGTATGGAATACAGTAGGAGGGCTAAAAATTTAAAATCTGAAGGGGAGTGACTTCACATACTGACAATTTTGTGATTACTGACAATAGCCAATGAAAGAAGAGAGGGGATGAAATATGTTGTCAAATTAGCATAAGTGATAGATAACACAACAGCAACGGGATGGAAGAGTGGAGAAAAAACTTCATTTCTGTGTGACTCACAAGAGATATAGCTCTGGTCTCTTTCCTAGTTCAAATATGCAGTTGAAAGCAGAATACAATTAAAACATGGTGTAATGGAAATCCATCACTATGTACAAAATATAAGAAGGCAATAAAGCGAATCCAAATTACAAGAAAGCAATATAAGCAAAGCAAATTAATGTTCTCATAGCAGTGTGTGACAGAGTCTGAGTGAGCTTTTTAGTAAAGCCTGGATGGGGAGAAAACACTGGAAATAGTTACTCAAACCCTCTTGATGGATGGTGTTTATGGCTTGAAAGATAGAGAATCTAAACAAATATTATATTAAATGAAGTTATACACAGTATAAGTAAAAATGAACCATAAAATTGATGACCTATGTTTGTCATGAAAAAATCATATGATAACATATTTTATGCTCGAAAGTACAGGATTATAAAAGAAAACGGGATTAGTAGAGTAGTCCTAAAACTTTTACACTCAGTTTAAAAGACAAATATGGTAAGCATTTTAATAAATGAACAGATAAGAGAACATGGTTATAAAGAGTGGGAGTATTATTTATTACGACAACGTATGCAGTTATACCTTTCATGATCAATAAGTTGGTGGGAATTTATATCAAAGATGTTCTTGCACATGGCTTAGTTATCATTTCCAAAAATAATGTCTATACCATAGTAGATAAAGAATGAGAGCATTTTTTGCATTATGACGATTGAAAAGTTAGTAAAGAAAAAAAATGAAGGTTGCAGTGCAAAGATTAACTTTAGCATTCAAAAACATTCAAAACAACAAAGTTGCAGTGCAAAAATTAACTTTAGCATTCAAAAACATTCATCAGCATTCAGAAAATGTTCTATCATTCAGTAACAACACCACTGTACTACCTTCGCACACACGTGCTTCACCCAACTCAAATGTAGTAACCACATACACACGTGTGTGTGTGTGTGTGTGTGTGTGTGTGTGTGTGTGTGTGTGTGTGTGTGTGTGTGTGTGTGTGTATGTATATATATATATATATATATATATATATATATATATATATAGAGAGAGAGAGAGAGAGAGGGTTCCAGGACTAATGCTCAAGCGGCCGTTTCAACGAATGTGAAACGGCCGGGCATACTTACGCAAAAGTACTTTTCACCGAAGAAGCACTTTTGTGTAAGTATGCCTGTTGCAGAGATTGCACTACAGTGGGGATAAGGGAAAATTCCTTTTCCCACTGTAGTGCAACCTTGGAGTGAGAATATAAAAGTAGAGGGTCCAAGGGGGCTTGCCCCCCTGCAAAAATGTAAATGTAATGTTTTTTTTTTTTTAACACACTTTAATGAAAGCACTTTTTTGGTGAAAACGCTTTCGTTAAAGTGTGTTCGGTGATAGTGGATTCGGACTGTTGAATTTTCGTTCAGCAGTCCTAGAGCCATAGAGAGAGAGAGAGAGAGAGAGAGAGAGAGAGATAAATACAGATATATATAGATAGATAGAGATAGATAGATAGATAGATAGATAGATAGATAGATAGATAGATAGATAGATATAAACAAGTGTGTATGCACATAGTTTGTTTCATATAAATAAAACACCCTGACTTTTTTTTCTAAGTATCACTGAATGTTTTACATTCACCTGACCTACCAACAACTCAGGCAGATGGAACGTTAGTTTAATATCTCATCTGAAGCATGGCACACTCGGGAGTGCATCACCCCACAACACCCCCCCCCCCAGTGCTGCACTGTAGTGTCAGCACTATAAAATGAATCCTGAAGCTTATTTCATAATGTATGAATTGAGTGGGCCATAAATCGGTCCTTTACAGATGTGTCGTTTAACACATTTCTGAATCTAGTAGTGCTTTACGTTAATGTCCTAGAACAAAAGTAAATGTTGTTTCATGTTATAGTCCTTAGTTAGGCCATTGTGTTTAAAGGCACTGAATGTATTCCATAACATTCTTTTTATAGACCTGTAATAAGTACTTCAGACATTGGTTGGCTTTACAATAGACTTATAATCTTTGGGTCAGATTCTACATGATGCTAATTGATTTTACATGATGAGCAGCCATGTGTTGGGTATGTGCAATTCTGAAATACAGGGTCCATAAGTCGGGCAGATAAAGCAGCATATTCAGGGACACTAAATGTTAATGGCGGTATGATGACATGGTAATGAGCAACATTTTTAATAAAAAGCATCGTAAGATACACTAATGAGGCAAAACAAGATGGCGGAGTGATTTATGATGGTATAATTGCCATGCAACAGGGCTGTGCCACTTTATATTTGAAGCCAGCTGAATGTTTGTGTTCAAACAGAGGTTTTCAGTGAAGATAGTTACGGGTTGCTATCAAATGTATTAAATGTGTATCTGTAAGAACTTCCTTCTACTGCTGCTGCTGCTGTGCCTTATGGTACATGACATTGAAACTAGAGGTGCTGGGCCATCTGACAGTGCAGAATGTTTCATGGACAACATGGACACAGCATTGTGGACCAGTACCATGTAGACAGTGACACCATCCAAAAAATTGTGGACATGCTTCCATCTTGTTTGCAGCCCCATAGGAGTCATGGAGTATCTATCCCTGTAGATGTGAAGGTATGAACATATATTAGCTACAGGGACCTTACAATGACCTACTATTGGCATAGTGAGGATATTACAGGCATCTGACTCAGGAATATTCTAGCATTTTGTCAATGTCATCCTTCAGCATGTGAGGCAGCATTTGTAGTTCCCTTGTACCTCCAAGTAGAAAGCCAACATCATGCATGATTTATATGATATAGCACATTTTTCAGGTACTGGGGACCACAGACTGCATCTACACTGAAATAAAGGCCACTGCTGGTGAAATGAGCAGTAGGCATATGAACAGCAAAGATTACCTCTCCATCAGCTGTCGAGTTGTCTGTAATGCACAGGTATCATATACAGTGTGTGTGTGTGTGTGTGTGTGTGTGTGTGTGTGTGTGTGTGTGTGTGTGTGTGTGTGTGTGTGTGTGTGTGTGTGTTCTTCAAATTAAAATTTGGGGGGGGGGGCACAGGTCAGGGAATGGCACAGGTAGCAGTTAGTCTCAATTATTCCCATATTCCTGGATGACTTTTCCTAATAGGGACTTTAGGGTCCTGCTGAAATTGTCTGCTACTCTGTCTGTCTGGATGTGGCACATTGTGTTTTTTAGCTGTCTCACTTTAACACAGTGGCATGGGTGATGCATTGCTTTACACATGAATAGGCCTCCCTGATCAGTTTGCATTTCTTTCAATATTCCTTCTCTGAAGAACAGCGGAACCAATTTTCTTATTATTGCTTTTGCCTTAGCTTTACATGATGTAATAGTTTATGGTGTACACAGTGGCATAACCTAGGGTTACACCTATATACTGAAATCCATTATTGGACCGGACTAGATGCTTGGCTTGGATTTGTCAATGACTAGATAGCACACAGTGCATGGATGTGTGTTAGTCTCATCACTAAGTTGTAGAAGAGTCTGGTTACTAATAGATGACATACTGCTGGTTCTTTATCGTAATTCACCTTCATTTTGTAGCACTATGTAAGGATAGGACACAAAAATATTTACAGCGGGCTTCTCCCTATCACCCTGATCATGTTCCCTATTTCTGGCTCTGTGTTTCATTCTCCCGTGGTTCTCAATCATCCTTTTTGTCAACCGAGTGTTTCAGACAAATAGGTTCTGAAGGTAGATTGAGAATGTTACAATGGCAAAAAATAGACTTTACCTCCTTTTTAAGGAATCCACCCCACCCCACCCCCATCATCTGAACCTGACACAATTTTTTTCTCAGGTTTTTCATTTTATTGTTTCCTTGGGGAATCACTCAAAATCAATGGGGAGAAGGATGCTATTCCAGAATGTTTCTGGTACCAAATAAACATCTTTCATGGAGACCAGTACTATCCTCTCAGCTGCTTTGAGAAAGTACCAAACTTGAAGATGTTATAGAGTCTGTTATTTCTCATTCTTCTTCTGCATTTCATGGTAACTATAGACTTAAAAGATGCTTATCATCACATTCATATTGACACAAAGTTCAGAGTGTCCTCAGGTTTTCTTTGTTGGGGTCACATTATCAGTTGTCTACCTTATCTTTTGAGTTATATACAGCTCCAAGAGTGTTTACAAAATATCTAACTCCAATGGTAGCTCATTCCAGACTGCAGAACATTCACATATTGCATTATTTAGATGACTTGCTTGTGTTTACAGAGTCTCTTTCCAGGTGTTATAAGTCCCCTTCATGAGTTACAAATCTTCTCAACGTGGGCTTTCAGATTACAAGTGGCCAGCATATGCAGCATATAAACACTTCATGACAAATATAATAAAAATAAATATTTATTTAAGCATGAAATACAACAAAGTGCACTAATATCCAATCATCCTACACGAAGAGAAGTGTAAATGCTGCAGCCCAACAGCGAAGCCCACACACGACAGTAGAAACCAAACGCCTCGCAGGTACGGTATGCTCGGCCAAACCATTACTTAGTAGAACACCAGTGGCCAGCATATGCAGCATATAAACACTTCATGACAAATATAATAAAAATAAATATTTATGATTTGATATTAGTGCACTTTCTTGCATTTCATGCTTAAATAAATATTTATTTTTATTATATTTGTCATGAAGTGTTTATATGCTGCATATGCTGGCCACTGCTGTTCTACTAAGTAATGGTTTGGCCGAGCATACCGTACCTGCGAGGCTTTTGGTTTCTACTTTCAGATTACAAGTCAACAATTCTCGCTTATTCCTTCTCACGAGAATGTGTTTCTAGGATGCCATCTAAATTCTTGCCTGCAAAAGGCAGTCCTAACCAAGAAGAAATTAGAGTTGTCTGGAAATCTTCCTGGGTTTCTCTAATCAGTCTCTGACTTCAACTAGAGAGGAACTCAGATTT
This sequence comes from Protopterus annectens, assembly GCF_019279795.1. Taxonomy (NCBI): domain Eukaryota; kingdom Metazoa; phylum Chordata; order Ceratodontiformes; family Protopteridae; genus Protopterus; species Protopterus annectens. Next base: position 617,228,317 of record NC_056736.1, on the reverse strand, counting down.
TTAAGGTTCATGGTATTCATAATTATTATGATTCCTATTGATAGACTGCATGAAAAGAAGTCATTGGTACTTAGAAATTATGTGGGCCCAATATTCTCGCCCTATGAAATTTAAATTCCAGTCTTGGATTTTGTGAGGAGAGAAGTGCCTTGATGGAGGCAATGGATTGCCATGAATCTAGGTCTCACTTTCTCTTTCCAACCCCAGCTCAATCTGTGATAACAGATTCTTCAGAGTTGCTTAGAGGGCAGTTCCAATGGGGGTAAAAGTGCAGGGTCTTTGGAATGAAGCAGACAAACCAAAGTACCTAAATGACAAAGAGATAGCTACAATCCATGCTGTAGAGTCTGTTTATCATATGTGGCCCCTGGGACCTCTCCAGGTGACTGTAGATGACATCACAGTAATGTAGTACATAAACAAACAAGGGGTCAGCAGGTCTTACCCTCTGTGCAGGATGGCTATGGTTGCTTGGGAGGTCACTCTGAAACATCATTTAACTCTCCAAACTTCCTACATTTTGTGAGAGCAAAACATAATGGTATACATGGTGAGCAAGACCAGAACCAGGACCTGGACAGACCTTCATAAATGGAAATTGAATGAGAAAGTCCAGGCCACCCAGGCAGTCATCATGACTCTTACATAGGTATACCTGTGACTTGTACCAGTGTTTTGTAAGTTGTGGCTTTTCCCAGGGGGATCTTGTTGGTGATACCAGATATGACCTGTAACTCTGGCTCATGATACCTTTAAAAAATGCAGAAAATCAAACACACCAGGCTAATAAGGGTATGCTTTGACTTTCTGAATTAATCTGGTGGTGTCCTGCATTATGCCTCTGGTACTTGTGCAAAAATAGTGTCAGTGTGCTCAATGTTACACAATATCATCAATAGGAAGCAGCTACAGCAGGGTGGGCACTTGCAGGACTAGCAGTCCCCAGCACACCAAGCAGTGGAGGCTAAGTCAGACAAGGGGTCAATGGAAAAGTCAACAGCAGGGGATGATCATGCCAGACATATGCAGGCACAGTATGCCATGGTACTAGCGAGGAAGCAGCAGCTTGCACATAGATTCAGAACATAGTCGACAAAAGTAAAGCAGTTATACTACAGTAAAAGTGATGCATTTAAAACTAACTCCAGGCTGTGCTTACCCATGCATATGTGGGCCATGCTGTGTATCAAGCATGGGCAGCCCTCATAACAATGTACAAAGGATTCACACACCTCTCAAACTCTTAGTGCAAGAAATCCAGACAAAGCCTAAAATTATGTCGAACAAAGGCCCAGAAATTTGGGACAGATTTTAAACATTGCTCTTATGAACTTAGAAAGTTGCTGGAATACTTGGATTTGTGTTAGGTTGCATTTTCTGAAGGATATGAGGTGCAAAACAAAAGTGTGAAACTCAAATATATATCATTATGTAGTGAATTCAATCCTCAGTGATTTGCCAGAAAATCACAATTTTTTGAGAAACACCAAAAATATGAAGCACAAATCTGGACATTCTTTGAAAATCTGGAAAGCTGAGAGGTATGATGACAGTGCAGTTATCATTTGCACTGGTGGAAAAGGAAGTAAAAGAGTGGATGTCTTTCACAGGGAAATCTGTGAATGGTAAAGATTATAAAAGTGAAATGTGCAACTCTGCATGTCTCCTATCAGTTTTGTTTTTTTGGGGGTGGTAAATTTAAAGTAAACCTCTTTGTGAAGGGTCAGTGTCAATAGAAGAGTGTGTGTGCATGTGTGCATGTGTGTGTGTGTGTGTGTGTGTGTGTGTGTGTGTGTGTGTGTCTGTGTGTGTGTGTGTGTGTGTGTGTGTGTGGGCGCGTGTGTATCTTTGTGTGCGTGCGTGTGCATACATGTGTGTGTGTCTACTTGTGTGTGTGTGTGTGTGTGTGTGTGTGTGTGTGTGTGTGTGTGTGTGTGTGTGTGTGTGTGTGTGTGTGTGTATGTGTGTGTGTGGTGTACTAGGGGCTGTGGTGGTCTGAGTGCAGGTCTGCTGGGACACAGCTTCAGCAGTAGTTGCAGCTCTGCAGCTCAATACTCTGGCCAGATCTAAGGCCCGTATGGCAGAGGTTTCAGCATCCTGTGCAAGCCCCTGCCTATGAGAGCTAGCAATACCTGTCAACTGTCCAGATTTTTGCATAATGTCCAGAATTTTGGTTTATATTTTTGGTCCCTTCGTCATAAAATTTGTGATTTTCTGGTAAATCATTTAAGATCGAAGTAACTAAATAATGACAGACATTTGAGTTTCAGGCTTCATACCCTTCAGAAAATTTATGTTAATGCAAAACCTGTTATTCTAGCAATGGTCTAAGTTTATAAGAGCAATATTTAAATTATGTCCCTATTTTGGGCCTTTGTCCCCCATAATGTCTGTCTCTATCCAGAGGTTGAGAGATAAGGAGCTGGCTCTAGCAGAAGTTGCACTAGATGCACCATAACCCTGAACAATTTCTGAATGCAGCTGTTGCAGGTTCTAAACATGCTGCTGTATGTCTTCTTCAATAGTATGACGTTTCTCTCTGCTTACCCTCATGCTTAAATCATGCAGATTCACCCGGTTGGGAAAAGTTATTATGCTAATTAGGCATCAACTCATTATTGCTTCTGAATCACCCAACTTGCCCAACAAGAACAGTCACTAACCATGGAGCTCTGGTATCAATGTTGTACATACACACCTGGGTCACTGTGGGCAGCACTGCATATGCAGAACCCATGCCAACTCTCCGAGTGGTGTGTCTATGTATGCAGATGGAGTCACTGTAGAGCCTGCTCTCTGAGCAGCAAACACATGGATACAAAACTGTCATGTTAAAGACCTTAAAGTGACATTTTGAGCCGTAATAATACAGTACCTATATTATTCTAACCCACCATCTGTCAGGGAAATGAGGTGCCCATTGATGCCTGTGGGTGCACGGCATGTGGTACGTGTGAGAACTGCTTTGGTGCCAGTTTTCTGCCATTTTCTCTGTGATTACAGAAGGTCAGATACCATGGATGGAGAAGGAGAGAGTAGTAGCCCTTTTAGAGAGCAAAGGCAGTGTGTGAAAGAGTCAAAACTCATTCTTTCTACAGCCCTGAAGACATTACAGTGAATACGCAGCAGTAATAGAGGAGGTTGTACCACCCAAATGAGCACTAGGGTGAGTGTACTTCAGAATGTACAGCATTTAATATTACAAGTAGTAACGATTCAGTTTCGTACACTATACCTTTCATAAATTACTGCCACTTCTGTTCTAACTTCCATAGTTCAAAGATAGCAGTATGATTGTGTGTGTATGACTGCACGTGTGTGTGTGTGTGTGTGTGTGTGTGTGTGTGTGTGTGTGTGTGTGTGTGTGTGTGTGTGTGTGTGTGTGTGTGTGTGTGTGTGTGTGTGTGTGTGTGTGCCCACGCACAAGCAACTCACACATGAGTATGGGGATATGTGAGTACGGGTCTACTTGAAATGCTCAAAGTTGCAGAACATCCAACCACACATCATCAAGGATGAGATGATTGATGTTCTACAACACTGAACATGAATGTAGACTAAATTAAAAAAGATAAAACTCTGTTTGAACGTTTTTGCAGGGGGACAAGCCCCCCTGCACTCTCACACCCCCTGCTACTTAAATATACCAGCTCCGAGATCACACTACAGTGAAGAGAAGGGTAAATTTCACATTCTATGCCATTCTGTTCATTGTAGTGTTATCTCAGAGTTGGTATATTTTAGTAGCAGGGGGGTGTGGGCAGTGCAGGGGGGCTTGCCACCCTGCAAAAATGTGAAATAAGAAGTTTTCATGTTTTAGTCTTTTTGCTTTGAATTCAGTATTGCAGAACTTCAGTCCCCTGGCCCTCGATCATCAGAGGTTCGATGTTCTGCAGTTTCGATAGAGACCTGTGTGTACTTCTTTGTATGTGTGCGTGTGTGTGTGTGCGTGTGTGTGTATGTGTGTGTGTGTGTGTGTGTGTGTGTGTGTGTGTGTGTGTGTGTGTGTGTGTGTGTGTGTGTGTGTGTGTGTGTGTGTGTGTGTGTGTGTGTATGTGTCCATGTGTGTTAGTGAACATGTATATGTCTGCGTGCATGCATCATGCCATATACTTGAACAAGTGGGTTAAGATGATATGGTTCTAGTCTCACATTATGATGATGTTTGTGTTGTCAATTCCCCCTCCATATTTACTCTAATATCTTTTCATTTGAGGTGTCTGATTCATTATATATATATATATATATATATATATATATATATATATATATATATATATATATATAAAACTACAACATTTGACATGGGAAATATCTATGAGCAATACTTTTTGGGATGTTGACATTTGTGTCATGGAAATCTTTGTCAATATATGTGTTTCATTGTCTTGTAACCTGTGAGGGAAATCTATGCCTGAGCATCATTTTTCTTTGTATATATATATATATATATATATATATATATATATATATATATATATGTCTGTCTCAGGCATCCCATTACTGTGTCTTGGAGCACCAACCCCCTGCCATCAGCCATTTGTGTAAATTGCCTCTATGAATCGTAGCTCAGCTGTGCTCATCCATGAACATCTCCGACAGCCTAAGCGCATTTGTGTAGCTGACTATGAATATTAGCCTAGGTCCTACAAATGGGAAATTATTCAATCTCCAGCACAGTCTGAATCATTTGTTCTACTCAGTAAGAGAGTATGAGGGCTGGTTAGTGACACTATAATGACTTAGTTGTTCTGAGAACATATTTGAATATATTAGCTGTTTCCAAAATCGAGAGCTGGGCAAGATAATCTAAGCTTACTGCTTGTTTCAAATTAAATATCACTCAATGAATGTACTAGAATTATAGAAAGATGGTACATGGAAAATGAAGAAGACTGTAAGGGAAAGCATTGCAAGCTATAATAATTTTATACTATTGTTATTATTTCTCCCCACTATACATTAATAAATAACTGGTAATGGTCTTGGTCCTGAGTAAATGCTAAATTCTGAGACTGTTAGTTGCTTACTGGAAAGATCTTTAATGCAACGGTGAGTCTAAGAAGATTTGGATGCAAAACAGGTCAATTAAGACATCTAAACTTCATAAAATGCAAGCAGACAATACTGTACATTAATACTTTACACAAAATGTATTAATCAAAATTTAAACAAGGATGGAGGCCTACCTCTTCACTGCTCACTATGGGGTCCTGTCTTCATACCCCTGATTTCTAAATTTACTGCCTCCCAGATCACACACACTTGGAAAAAAGGAAAAACAATAAGCTCACATTTTTCCTTAATATAAATTAGCTGACCTCAAAGACAGACTTCAGCGACAGGTGTCGCACACTGAAAGCTGATACACTGTGTTGATAATGCGTGAATTTTTGTAATGATAAGTAACCCTTTCAATTGCTGACTTAACATTACATGACAAATAATGCTGTTTACCTCTGGAGATGTTTTGAAAGCCTTAACTGGTTTTACTCTGCCTTGTCATTCATTTAAAATAAGTAGGTTTAAATGCCCACTGTTGGATTCCCACTGTTACACTTATTGAATCTATGTGTTTTATGTTACGGGCATTTCTGGTCATTTCCAAGAACTTCAAATTGCTACATGTATGACATTCTTGCTCCTGCATCACTGCTGTTTAGTCTAGGATTTAACTTTAAAACATTTTGCCACATCTGTCTTCACAGGGGTAATAAAATGTAACTGCTGCTGCATCTATAAGGTGTATGCAGTATATATATGCTCCTAAAATGTATATACGTCACTGAAATGTGATTCTACAACCATACTATGCAGTATAAATGCTCCTAAAATGTATATACTATTTCACTGAAATGTGATTCTACAACCATACTATGTAGTATATATGCTCCTAAAATGTATATACTATGTCAGTGAAATGTGATTCTACAACCATACTATGCAGTATAAATGCTCCTAAAATGTATTTACTATGTCAGTGAAATGTGATTCTACAACCATACTATGCAGTATAAATGCTCCTAAAATGTATTTACTATGTCAGTGAAATGTGATTCTACAACCATAAATACTAAGACTTTTCTCAGAATTTCCAGCCAGCTGTTAGCATCACTGTTGTAACCTGTCAATTGCTTTATTTCTCACATGTACAAAAATAAAAGTTGGGCAAAAGATCTATGTGAAGCGGACTCCATCAGTAACACTATTTAAGTGTAACCTTGACCAATGGATGGGAACTTGGAAATTCACCCCGGGTCTGGCCTCCTTGTCTCTGATAGACAGAGGCAGATAGTAATGCTTAAACTAATGCACCCTCTCCCATATTATCAGTATAAACTTCCTAATTAACGTACTCCCTCCTAATAAACACCCATGATAGTTGAAAAATGTTAGGATGACAACATGCCCTTAAATTTGTGTGTGCATGTGTGTGTATGTGTGCATCTTTGTCTCTCTCTCTCTCTCTCTCCCTCTATAGATATATATATATATATATATATATATATATATATATATATATATCTACACAGAGAGAGAGAGAGAAATAGAGAGACATACACACACACACACACACACAAGAATATATATATATATATATATATATATATATATATATATATATTTACACACACAGACACACACACACACACACATATATATATATATATATATATATATATGTGTGTGTATCTTTAACAATATAAAGTTTAACATAAAAAATTACAAAGTTAGTTGTATAAATGAACCAAAACAGTGTAAGAAACTTCTCTGTGTGGAAGATTTTCAGTCCATATATTTCTAGTTAATCACTGTATATTAATCAGATCAGACAATAGTAGTAGAAGTAGCGAACGTAAACTCGTCAAGTCAAAAAGTAATAATAGAAAATATATAATTCTACAGCATTACTAAGTATTCGAAAGTAATCCAGGCAAGGCAGGCAGTCTGTTTCCAGTCAAAAATCCTTTATTAAGTACACAGACAAGCGATCCAAGTAAAACAAAAATAGAGCAATAATTTCCTCACAAGCTTTCTAAATATATATATATATATATATATATATATATATATATATACTTTTTATCAGGCATGGGAGTGGTTTATTGTGCTGTAAAACAAAGTGTTTTTGGTACACATGTTAAATTCACATCCCTTCCCCCATCAGTGTGACATTCGAGCTGATCCTGCCCTACCTAGTAGCTGTCATAATAATATATAGTCCTAATGTACTTTAATGGTACATCTTATTTAACCAAATGATTAAGTGGATTATTAAGTCTGTGATTTTATGCAAGGCAATATACTACATGGCTGGAAATATATCAACCTTAGTTCATTTTGCGATCAAAATTATATATAAATATATACATATACATTTTGCATGTAAAATCAAATCAGTTTTCAATTCCTATTGTTAACAAAGATCGGCTTCCTCCCTTCTAGATTCCTTTCTGTCTGTTGTACAGAACTAAAAAACCTATAATTAGTTAGTATTGTTTGTTATTACATTTTTTTATTAAAAGAAAAAAAAGAAGAGAAAAAAAAAAATAAAAAAAAAAAAATATGTATGATGATGGAAACAAAATATACACTTAAATTTCAAATGATTTATAAATAAATAAAAAACCAATTTGTAAAAAAAAAAAAAAAATAAAATAAATGAAATAAAACAATGTAGCAATTTTCTAAGTTTCAGTGCAATTTTTTAAGTTCAGTAATTTTAATTTGAACAGTTTAAAAGGCTTTTTAAAGCTTTGCCGCTTTAATTGTTTCTCCAGTTCATGTGGGATGTCTCCTTCAAGATCACCCATGTCTGTCACCATCATCCTTCATCCATTAAGGTCCAGGATGTTTTTATTAAAGTCTGAGGTGTTTTTTTAGGTGTTTGGCTTTAGCATTATTTTTATTTTGAGATCCAATCCTTATTTCTGACAGATGAAAGTCTTTTTTTGAGTTTTATTACAGTCTTGCTTGCAACTGCATCACATTCATTGCTCACTTGCCCTGTACAATTACTTTTTTGAGTGTTATGATCTTCTTTAAATATTAGTGATAAAATTAAATATAATAACTGTATAAATATACAAAATCTTTAACAAAATTCTCTTTTAGTGCTTTTCTCACATGGTCTAGCTTTAAATTCAACAACACTTCTAATATTCAACACTTCTTATAAACAAATGATGGGAATTCCATTTTGATGTTAATCAGAAAAGGTTCTAGATGAAATGTCCCAGTTTTCTTCAATAATAATTTTTTGATAATCTTGTGATTTAAAGTGATGTTAAGGATAGAATATTTTGTATGTGTTATTTGATTTACATTTGCAGGGATTATCTATTTAGAAAGCTTGTGAGGAAATTATTACTCTATTTTTGTTTTACTTGGATCGCTTGTCTGTGTACTTAATAAAGGATTTTCGACTGGAAACAGACTGCCTGCCTTGCTTGGATTACTTTCGAATACTTAGTAATGCTGTAGAATTATATATTTTCTATTATTACTTTTTGACTAGACGAGTTTACGTTCGCTACTTCTACTACTATTGTCTGATCTGATTAATATACAGTGATTAACTAGAAATATATGGACTGAAAATCTTCCACACAGAGAAGTTTCTTACACTGTTTTGTTTTTAGACCCACTACACTTTAATGGGTTGTTTTGAGACTTTGGGGATACCATGAAGATTACTTTTTTTTTTGTATAAATGAACCCATACACTTCAGTCTTGGTGCTCCAAGAAACCCCTTAATTTCTAGTTTAAAAAGCGACATTGGAGTTTCCTGCTGTCTGCGCAGCTCTGCCTTCATTCCATATCCTTTGTACATAAGCAGCAAATTGGCCTCCAATCACACAGCTTGCACTCTCACTCCTGGACAGTCCTCAGTAACACAACAATCTTGTCAGGTGTTGGTTGCAGGTAGTATAGTCACAAGTCTTTTGTATTATAGCCACTGAACTGCTGTGCAATAAGTATTATTACCATATTTCACAAACTCCAGTTTGCCTACTGCCAAAATCAAATGGGGCATACAATTAATAAAATCTGACAGCAAATAAGAAACATGACTGAAACAGTGCTGAAGATGGAAAACTATATTAGAAGGCTGTGAAATTCCATGCTGGCACACAATAACTGCTCAGAGTCCATGATTTAACTTGTGGGATAGGTACAATATTAAGTGCTAGAAATGGGAAATTACTTAATCTTCTTTTCCAAACATTTCCAGACAGTGATCTGAGTTGCAAACTATAGGGTGACATTCTGTCAGGTGCTCTTGGTAGGCAGGTTTCAATCTCATATTCTTGATGTACTTGAAATGTTTACTAATTTGTGTTTTTTGAGCCATCATGTATAAATCTTTCAGAAAGCATCAGAGCACAATGCACATCAAGTTCTATTGCTGACCTTATTTGATTCCCACAGTAACCAATGATCAAACAGTGCTGTTTTACATAATATAAACAGCATGTGCACTTCTGTTCTATGCCTCATTAATTAATAACTTCTCTTCCAGGAGTTATATCCCCCCAGAAGAGTCAACCTACAGAGGTTTAAACATGTTCCTTTTACAAGAGATTTATTGCTAATGTGTTTAGAGAAAAGAAATGCATTTAAGTGCTGGCATTTTTCCTCCACTAAACTCTGCTTAGATGTCTGTTTTGCACCATTTACATACAAATTTGGAATTAATGAAACTAGACCATGACTGAAAAGGTCATCAAGAGGTCTAATGCACCTACATATGAAATGGTTCCACTAGAAAACATTGATTGGCAAAACCCCAAGCATCAGAAATGCTGAAAACAAATGCCCAAAATGCAGAAGGACAAAAACAAAATAACATTGTATTTTTTGCAAGAGGCAAAACCCCCACCCCACACCACCTGAACTAATCTACACCAAATACATGGTTGCATCTACTTCAAAAGGGGAGAAAATCTTCAAAAAGAAGACAATCAGTGACAGTCATTTCCTATGAAAACAGTGGTTGAAAATATGTTCTTCAGTGCCTTGTGCTTTGGCCAACAGATGCTTGGGCAATTTCACTTTGTTCACCTGTAGGGATATCCAATAGGGTAAATAAAATACATAAACATAAGTAGATCATAAGCTGCCATGAAGCACAGACAGCACATTTTGATGAAAAGAGTAGAACATAGCATTCCTTGTTGCTGGAGTGAAGTATGAAAGACCGTGATGAATATTATTTTTAATGACAGATCTAATTCACCATGGAATTCATTGTTATATGTATGGCTAATTTTTCTGACACTGGATTGATATGCATTTAGGAGACTGCTACATATTTTAAGTATTATACAAACTGAGTTTTCCACTAGAAAATAAATTATTCTAGCTTTTCCCTAGTGCTATATGAATGCAAAATGCAAAGGAACTGCTACGTTACCTTTTAGTGTATGAATTTTAAACACAGTTAAGCAATAAGCCATGACTGGGTGTGGGTATCCCAGAATTTACCCATGGTTGGTGGGGTTCACTCTCATGATCAAGCAAAGCCAACCATGGGTAAACCTGAGATAGCCACACCCACTCATGGATTATTGCTATTATTTAAGAAGCATGATTGCTTACCTTTCTTAAACCATTTCATTGTGTAACAGTACTTTAGTGTTCTTTTGCTTCCTCTTCTCATCTACTCCATAATGACATCATCGACATGCGTAAGACACGTATATCTGCATGCTTGCACAGTACGTCAGTACAGTGCACTAGGGTAGTCTTGGATCGCTTTACCTTTCTAAAAGTGTGTGTTCAAAAACAAAGATTTTACAAGGTATGTGGCAAGATATATGAGGAAAATCAGGGTGTTCTGTAAAACTGTGGATAGTCGACAGAAATGGTTACCAGCAGTACTATCAACTGTACTTTCGGTAACCATTCTTCTCAGCTATTGACAGTTTTGCAGAAATTTTATTTTATTTTTTATTTTATTTTACATTTGTTGACCAGGCTATTCAACTGGATATATGTCCATTTTCAGTAGAGGCCCGGGGAGAAAAGCTCTAGGCATGAACAGTAACAAAGTTATCAATATATAACAAAGACGTGTATAATAACAGTACAGAGGTAGCATTGGTTAAAAGAAAAAATATGGTATTAAAAATATTGACTATAGACATTATGCTAAAAGTTAAACTAAATAAAAAAACAAGTATACTAAACACAAGTTGGGTATGAGCAAAACAGAGTAAAGTCCTTATATTTTATCCTATTACTATGAGAGAAAAAAGAGAAGTAACTAGATTTGGAGGCCTAGGTTAGGGGAGAGGGGAAGGTGTATGAGCAGTAGGGGAACAATATTTCAGGCTGGGTTAGCACAAGGACAAAGCCACTGAGTTTTAAGATGTTCTTTAATATGTTTTTTGAATAGAGAAGTAGAAGCTAGGGTAGATAGTTCAGGAGGGAGCTGATTCCAGTTTTTACCTGTAGTGTCTGAGAAAAGTGAGTCACCAGCTTTGTTGTTAGATTTAATCGAGGAGACCAGGAGTTTATTAGCAGAACATAGTGTAGCTAGATTTTTATATGGTGAAATCAGGTTAGTTAGGATAGAGGTGTTATTGGGGTGGTATAGGATCTTTTGAGTGATAAGTAACTGTTGACAGAGTATGTGGTTCTGCAATTCTAGCCATCCTAGTTGTTTGAGGATAAGGCAGTGGTGAGTTTTAAATGGAGAGCATGCGATGAATCTAGCTATGCTATTATAAGAGGTAGAAAGTTTGGAGATGTTGTTTTTTGATAGGTTACTATATATAGCAGAGGCATAGAAAAGGGTAGAAATGAGATGGGTCTGGGCAATAGTTTTCCTGGCTGAGGGGGTAAGGAAGGATTTAATTCTATATAGAGTACCAAGTTTTCTGTTCACAGACTTTATGGTGGAGTTAATATGGTCATCATAGTTAAGACGATTATCAATTCAATTGTAACACCTAGTAGGCAGGTGGTAGTATCTGGGGTTATGTTAGTAGCATTGTTAGAGGTTATAGAGAAGAATGGAGTGGGTGATTTATGAGTTGGAGTGAAAAGCAGTAGTTTTGGTTTTTTTGGGATTAAGGAGGAGGCAATGTTGCATAAAGCAGTTTTCTACATTTTGGAAAACAGTTTGGCTGAGGGACTGGAGGGAGGCTATGTTCTTAGCAGTACAGATTAAGGTTGAGTTATCTGCATATTGAATGCAGGTGGCTTGAGGTATGTTCATGTGGAGGTCGTTAATAAATAAGGAAAAAAGAAGGGGACCTAAGATAGAGCCTTGTGGGACTCCAATATTTACTGGAAGTAATGAAGACAGATTGTTATCCCAAAGTACAGCTTGCTGTCTGTTTTGAAGATAACACCTAAACCACTGTAATGCTTGTGGATCAAGAGAAAGGTACTTTAGTTTGTCTAGAAGTAAGTTATGGTTAACCATATCAAAGGCTTTTGACAGATCTATAAACAGCGCAGAGGAAAAGGAGTTATTGTTATGATTTTTATTTATAGAGTCAGTGAAGGATAGAAGGGCAGTTGTTGTGCTGTGGAATGGTCTAAAGCCATGTTGGCAGTTGGCTAGTAGATTATTTTGTAGTAGGTGGTTGAGTAGTTGTTTGTGAATACATTTTTCCATTATCTTAGCTAATGGGGAGAGTAAGGCAATAGGGCGAAAGTTAGAAAGCTCAATAGAAGATCCACCTTTATGTAGATGGATGATGTGGGATACTTTCCATTGGTAGGGATTTTGCCTTCAGAGATAGTTCTGTTGATAAGGATAGATATGGGGTAGTCTATAGCTTTTGCGGCAATTTGTAGGTATTCAGATCGGAGACGGTCTGCAGATGGGGTGCAAGATTTCAGTTTTTTAAGTAGCTTATAGATAAGAGATGTAGGAACAGGTTGTATATGAAAGTTAGGAGATGAAGTCTTGGAGGTATTTGGTGGGAAGGCAGTAGTTGAAGGTAGAGAATTGGCTAAGGATTGAATGGCTTCTGTAAAGTAGTTATTAAAGGCATCAGGGATCAGGTTGGAATTATTATGGTTAAAACCTAATGGGGCAGGATTAGTAGAGTGTCCTGGCTGAAGAAGTTTGTTTATCCCTGACCAAAATTTTTGTGGAGTTTGTTGAGTGGTTTGTTGGAGGTGAAGGTAGAAGTCTTTTTTGTCTCTAAGAGTGTCCTTCTTGGTGGCATTTCTTAATTGTTTAAAGAGGAGGTGATCAGATGGGCATTTGGTAGCCCTCCATTTAGCCCATATTTTGTTTCTAAGGAGCATTTTTTGCTTAGTTTGTTTAGTTAGCCATGGGGCAGATTTGTTTTTTATTCTAGTAGAGTGATAAGGTGCGTGGTAGTCTAGTATTTGAAGAAAGTTAGTGTTGAAGTAGGTCACAGCCTCATCAAGTTCAAGATGGGTCAGCAGTGACCAGTCACATGCTTGCAATTTGTTCAGGAAACTATCTGGATTAAAGAATTTTTTTGAGCGGGAAGTTTTGAGATTATGAGTAGTTGGGATATGAAGCTTTTGTCTAATAATGTAAATAAGCATATGGTTACTGATATTGTCGGGAAGGGTTCCTGGAGTATAATTGTTAGGGTGGTTATTAATAAGGATCCAGTCAAGAGTAGATTCTTTCCTGTTAGGTTTGTGGATGCTAGTGGGAGTGGTTATTAATTGAGAGGATCCACAGAGATTTAAGTGGTTAGTAGGGATCTGGGAACTGCAGGTGAACCAGTCTATGTTGAAGTCACCCAGTACAATGGTCTCCTGGGGTAGTTGGGTAGAGAGGTAATTAAGTAAGTTTTCAAGAGTATTAGTATTGTTACCAGGGGGAAGATACATACAAATTAGGTAGACAGATTTGGAGTTGTTGATTTGGGGTTTAGTAGACAGTATTTCAGATTTGGTGTCTAATGATGGAAGCTCATTAAAGAGGGAAACTTGGAGATTAGATTTATAGATAATGGCTATACCTCCACCTTTTTTGGTTTTGTGGTCACATCTAAGGATATTATAGCCTGGAGGGGTAATTTCCTGGTCTAGAGGAGCAGGTTTTAGTCAGGTTTCTGTAAGACATAGAATATCAAATGAGTGCAAATCCAAGAGTGCATGCAGGTGTGAAATTTTATTGTTGATACTTCTAATATTAAGGTGAGCTATCAGGAGGGAGTTAGGTGCTTTAGCTAATGTAGAAAGCTTAGGTAAAGTTACATTATCAAGGCTATTCCTATTGTCATTGTTGTGGCCAGGGTTTGGATGAATATCCCTGTCTAAGAGGAGGTGACGCTGGGGATAGTGTAGGAATTTAAAGATTTTGTGGGAATTATTAAAAATTTTTTTGATAGTGAAGTACGCCACATGGGTTGCTCTGTGATATTTTGGTAGAATATAGTTAGAGGTAGAGGTTATGTTACTGTGGTTAAGGGTGTAGATGAAAGAAGATGGTAAAGTTTGTCGGAAATTATGGTTTTGTTCAAGTAGAGTAAGAGTTTCAAAGAAGGTGAGAGAATAAGGTATGGTCAGAGAGGCTATCGTGGTAGTTAAGAGTAACATGTATGTGAAAATAGTTTTGTGTGTTTGGGCCATGGTAGTGAGTAGATATTAGATGAGAGTAGCTTGTGTTAGTAGATGAGGTAGAAAAATAGATGAGGATGTTTCAAGAGATTGAGCAGTGTTTAAAATATACTAGAAAGAAATTAATGGCGGTTGAATAGCAGGTAGAATGGGAGGTAGTTAGTGCAGAGGATGGTTAGGATAGGTAAGATAGGAGTAGTGAAAACGAGAGGTAATTAGAACTAATTAGAAAAGAAAGAGATAGGGGAGTGGCCTAGTGATGAGGAGCTTTGTGATTGGTTGAGAACAATAAGGGGAGAATTTAGTGAAGTATAAGTCTAGGACCACTGGGGGTGGGCGGGAATTGGGGGTAAGGTAGGGGAGTGGAGTGAGCCTGCAGGGCGAACGGAGCGGGACAGACCCAAGTAAGGTGAAAGCAGTGAGAAGAAACAATCAATATGGTGGAAAGTAAGAACAGGAGACAGTAAGTAAAAAAGGCAGAAGTTGTGAGTCTGAAGAAGGGGGAGTAAAAGAGAGGGGAAACCTGGGAGAGTAAGGGTTAACCTAGGAGTAGTGGAGGTTGAGAGGAGGGCTAGGTAAAGGGTTTATAAGGACTATGGAAGGAGATAGGTACAAGGTTTAAAAGGACTATGGAAGAAGATGGTAAAGGAGAAGAGTGCAACAAGCGTGAAAGGTTTAAAGTAAGAGGTAGGAAGAGAAATAAAGTGAAATTAGAGGTTGGTAAATACTGCCATCTAGTGGCCAAAGTCTGTAAGTGCCTTGTAAAGAGATCGCAGCAGTTGGATATAAATAAAAGGAACAGTAATGGGGAAGGGAGAGGTTAGAGGGGTATTATAATACAGGTAGGGGGCTGCAGTAACTTAGAGACAGACAGTGGAGTACAACAGTAGTAAAACAGGGGGGGTATGGCTGCTGGAAGATATGGCAGTTTAACTAGTACACCTAGGAGGTGTAGTGGCCTAGTATATACATAAAGTAGTTAAAAAAAAAATACTTTGTGACATACAATATTAGTTGCTGTGGCTTTTAGTCCAAGGGCGTTTAGATTACCCAGGTGAGGAAATACCCAGGCAGGTTTAGGTAGGTGGATATAGCTGGTCTTTGGAGTCCAATAGGGCACAACCAGAAGTGGAAAAGGTGAGTATAAAAGCTTTGAACAGCTGGAGAGAAATAAAATAAAGTGAGAAGAAGGTTAAAATTAACACTAGGCAAAGCAAGAGAGACGTTGCTTTAGCAGTACAGATTTAACAGAACTAAATAACTTGGTCAAATATAAATCATCAGCACCAGGAGTAGACAACATCAATTAATAGGTCAAAAGCTCTTGTTCAAATAATAAATATCAGCAACAGGATTAAAAAACAACAATGCATAGGTCAAAAGCACAGGGCACTCACCTAATTGCAAAATAACTCAACTATCTGCAACACAGCAGCTATACTTGGCTATTAAATTAGGGTAAAAACAATGAATATTATTAAATATAAGCTGGAAACAGAGACTTTTAACTAAAAGTGGATCCATTACAGTTTGAACATGGTAGCCAGAAGTAAGTGAAAAGTAAAAACAAGTGGCTATCTTTCAGCAGTTACAGACAACTCTTTTAAAGTAGATTTAGGTGAACACTGATGAAAACGTTTTAGCTCTATTACAGCATTGTGTAATTAATGCAACTAAAAATATCAATCACGTTGCTACTATTTCAAGTCTCAGGGTAGCAGTAGGGCTTCAGCTGAGGCCAATTGTACGTATTTTACCTTCTTAATTAGTTTATAGAGCCAGAACCTGCCCCAAATTCTCATAATGTGAGCTACGCATGCATCCCAGTCACGCCTTGTTAATTGTAGTCTCAAGGTATCTGGGAAATCAAACTTTATAGCATCCAGGTAATTTAGTTATATTGTAGTAGTCTTTTAATTAATAAGGGCAGAAAATGTACAAGTGTACTTAAAATTAATTCCTACTAGGGAGTGCCATGTATGCCATTGTGATCGGCTAAGTCATAAACAAAAGATTTATAGTAAAACGCATCTCCCATAGCTAGAGTGTTCAAAAGAAGGCCTCCAGTTAATTCCAGGTCGATAAAATCACAACGGAATGCAGACTGTTAGATTCTAAGTGGTGCTGTTTATCCTAGAAGTTAGGAATTAGCCACAGCACCAGAGGGATAGCACATGTATTATCAAGTATCCAGTTCATGAGCAGCAGAGTCCCAATATAAATATAGAACTAGCAGCTGCAGCAGTCGTAGGATAGTCGCTTATCAGTACAAAAACATTATAAGCTATTGTAGATGTAACGCTAGGAATCTAAGCTTAAAAATAAGGATAAGCAACTACACTACAGGGGTAGTCACCCATGTTACTATTGTTATCAGCTCAGGGGTCACAAAAGGACTCTGGCAGAGATTCTGTAGGACAGATGCTTTTAAAAACTAATGGCTACACCAGAGTGAGTGGCACAGTCACGGCAGTGCATGCAATATGAAATTTATAGTTTAATATGGCAGTGCAGTCAAGTTTGAATTGTCCTCTATTATCTGTACTGGTGTGGTAGGACAGATACTTTTAGCTTGACCGAAATACTCTGGTCTACTGTACCAGGCACTTTGGTAAAGGTAGTGCGGAGGAGCCAGAGTAGTTATCTGCCGACTACAGGCATGTACTCAAAAAGCTAGATGCTTGGAAGTTATAGGCACTAAGGCTTTAACTGTAGGCAACTAATTAGACAGATCTGGTAAAAAGCTGGTTGAGCGAGTCAGTGATACACAGATGAATAACTACTGTTTCGCAACCCAATTCAGGCAAAGTGGAAGCATTTTACTGGTTCCTGGCATAGCAATGCAGCGGTTGAGGAGCCGTGGTAAAAGCGGCACGTAGGTGAGGTACACAGAGTATAAGTTGCAAGAGACTATAAAACAGTAATGTAGAATGGTGCAGAAAGAGCAGGTGGCAAAATCATGATAATGAGAATTAAACAGGCAGTGCTTTGAAATCACATAAAACATGTATCAAAAACACACTTACATTGGTATACAGATTTAGACTCCAGGGATCACTCAGCAGCCACGCGCAGGGACGGGGATTAAAGATGGCGCCTCTAGGGAGCTAGTCCCATATAATAGTTCAGGCACGGATGTGGTAAGCTGGGGGGAGGAGCAAAGTATGTAAAACAGAGAATGGAGACCGCAAGACTAGGGAAAGATGGAGGTGCTGGATGGTAAGAGAGAACAAGACTAAAGTAGGGTAGAGTAATGGAGGTGGAGGTGAGGCTGAAAGGGAGGGGGAAGAGATAGAGGTACACAGGAGAAAGTCTTTCAAAGTTGGGAAACTTTAAAGGTTTAGAGGAGAAGGAAAAATACCTTAGAGTTGTGTGGAGGGACGTAGAGATGAAAAAATAAATAACAAAGGAGGGGGAGATCAATGTAGACAGGTACAGGGATGGGGACTAATACTCTGAGAATGGGAGATGGAGAGAAAAAAAGGAGAGTATATAAAAGAAGGGAGGGAAGATAGCGAGTGAGGGCTAGGTAGAGTATAGATTTGGTAGAATATTAGGGAGAGACCCAAGTAAGTTGAAAGCAGTGAGAAGAAACAATCAGTAAGGTGGAAGGTAAGAGCAGGAGACAGTAAGTAAAAAAGGCAGAAGTTGTGAGTCTGAGGAAGGGGGAAGTAAAAGAGAAGGGAAACCTGGGAAAGTAAGGGTTAACCTAGGAGTAGTGGAGGTTGAGAGGAGGGCTAGGTAAAGGGTTTATAAGGACTATGGAAGGAGATAGGTACAAGGTTTAAAAGGACTATGGAAGAAGATGGTAAAGGAGAAGAGTGCAACAAGCGTGAAAGGTTTAAAGTAAGAGGTGGGAAGAGAAATAAAGTGAAATTAGAGGTGGGTAAGTACTGCCATCTAGTGGCCAAATTCTGTAAGTGCCTTGTAAAGAGATCACAGCAGTTGGATATAAATAAAAAGAAAAGTAATGGGGAAGGGAGAGGTTAGAGGGGTATTATAATACAGGTAGGGGGCTGCAGTATCTTAGAGACAGAAAGTGGAGTACAACAGTAGTAAAATGGGGGGGTATGGCTGCTAGGAGATGTAGTGGCCTAGTATATACATAAAGTAGTTAAAAGAAAAAAAATTACTTTGTGACATACAATATTAGTTGCTGTGGCTTTTAGTCCAAGGGCGTTTAGATTAGCCAGGTGAGGAAATATCCAGGCAGGTTTAGGTAGGTGGATATAGCTGGTCTTTGGAGTCCAATAGGGCACAACCAGAAGTGGAAAAGGTGAGTATAAAAGCTTTGAACAGAATATTAGTTGCTGTGGCTTTTAGTCCAAGGGCGTTTAGATTACCCAGGTGAGGAAATACCCAGGCAGGTTTAGGTAGGTGGATATAGCTGGTCTTTGGAGTCCAATAGGGCACAACCAGAAGTGGAAAAGGTGAGTATAAAAGCTTTGAACAGATTGGTATACAGATTTAGATGCCAGGGATCGCTCAGCAGCCACGCGCAGGGAGGGGGATTAAATATCGCGCCTTTAGGGAGCAAGTCCCATATAAAAATTTCCTGTTTTTATTAATATTACGACTATGTCTCACAGTATCTTTTGGATAGCATGAAGGAGTCTATTTCAATAGAAAGCTGGCCACTCAAAAAGACTTAAGCAGCCAGACTTATTTATATTGAGATAGCCTCAATTTACAACAGGCCCACTGATTGGGTGTTCAGTCAGCATGCACATTTTGTAATACTAATGACCTTCTATTATATAATGACTTATATACTTATGTATGTACTTGATGAAAATGAGAAATTTATATAAAGGTGTATATGTTAAAAATAAGTATCTTTCTTGGGAGGAACAACCCTCACTGCTTCGCCAGTACTACATTACTTATATTTTCTAACTTCATGGTCAATCCAACTCAGAGAAAAAAGTGAAAATCCTTGTATTATGGAGAAAAAATTTGCTGTTGCTCTTCTGTCCTAGACTACATAATAATATTAATCTTTATTCCATGAACCATTACAGATTGTTGCAATACGTTGTGAGAAAACACATTGTAAGGAAAGGCAACTCAAACAACACATGCTTAACAACTAAAATCAAGCAAATGAAGCCTGAAGAAGTAAAGCTAAACTGCATTTGATTTCTTTAAAATTTATTTGCTTCTTAATGTGACTAATACCTATTTATGCCCTTATTACCTCGGTTTACCTTATTTATTTAATCTTATTTAAATCCATAAAGGATGTGTGGGAATCAGTACATTATACTCTTAAATGAAAATTAATTATTTTCAGTTTGTAGTATCAGAATATCAGACAGCAAGATGATTTGTAATATAAAAAGGAAACTGAAGAGAAGTCAATGTGATCTGTAATATCAACAACAGAAAAAGCAAGCTATTTCTTATATCTTAGTGTGAATAAGTTTAGGTTTTCTCCTGCATTTTTTGCTGTGAAGTGGCCTTGCATGATTGATGGTAGCTGTAGTCCTTACCAATATCTTGAAGTAATAATAGAGTACTTAGATTATCATTAACAGCATTGTTCTTTTCTGCATTTTTATTGTTTTAAGCAAAAGTCAACCTTATGCATTTGAACTTGGTCTGGGATCTTAGTCTTGTATTATAACTCACAATAGTGAGAGAATTGTGAATTGCTGCAGGAAATGAGCCCTGTTTATTACATGTCTATTGCATTTGTTTTGCTTGCATTTCATTTGGTCTGGGGACCTTAGTCTAGTCTTGTATTATAACTCACAATAGTGGGAGAATTGTGAATTGCTGCAGGAAATGAGCCCTATTTATTACATGTCTATTGCATTTGTTTTGCTTGCATTTCATTCGGTCTGGGGACCTTAGTCTAGTCTTGTATTATAACTCACAATAGTGAGAGAATTGTGAATTTCTGCAGGGAATGAGCCCTATTTATTACATGTCTATTGCATTTGTTTTGCTTATATTTCATTTGGTCTGGGGACCTTAGTCTAGTCTTGTATTATAACTCACAATAGTGAGAGAATTGTGAATTGCTGCAGGGAATGAGCCCTATTTATTACATGTCCATTGCATTTGTTTTGCTTGCATTTCATTTGGTCTGGGGACCTTAGTCTAGTCTTGTATTATAACTCACAATAGTGAGAGAATTGTGAATTGCTGCAGGGAATGAGCCCTATTTATTACATGTCTATTGCATTTGTTTTGCTTGCATTTCATTTGGTCTGGGGATCTTAGTCTAGTTTTGTATTATAACTCACAATAGTGAGAGAATTGTGAATTGCTGCAGGATTTTAACCTCATTAATATTACTTTTCTACTACATTTTTTTCTTGCATTTTACTACATTTGGGCACCTAGGTCTTGTAGTATCACTCGCAATAGTGAAAGACTTGTGAATTGCTACAGGATCTTAACCTTACATATAGACTTGTACTGCATTTTTATGGTTTACTGATTGTATTCCTCTCTAACTCATCTCCTATAACCTGTGCTGACCTGTGCAGCAGTGATTTACAGTGCACTGTATAAAAGCAGGCACCTAAAGTTGTATTTGCCCATATATGATTTCCTCTGTTTAAGTATTTAACTGAGTGTAGAGCAGCTTTTTTGCTCACTGAGAAGAATTACCCCAAGACTGTTGTCTTAGATCAACCATATACCTTTCCTCCCATCCCAACAACTCTAAACCCCAATTGTACTACCACTCATAGATAACAAAAAGAATGGATCCACAGCCATACATGTGCAATTTCCTACTTTCGAGTTCATAGAAGGTTACTAGGCGAATGGCCCTAGAGCCCTTACAAGCCTAGCCATATTTATCCTGAGTTACCCCAATTGTTGGTTAGATGAATGAAGTTCACAGAGATAAGGGTCTATTCAGGAAGGGTATCTGTTTCACGTGAACTGGAAGCTTGTTCCAAATAAGTGGCAATCTCTGGGAGATGTATCTATCACTCCAGCATGACCTGTTCATGTCAGAGGTTAGGTTAAGATCCCTGGAGTGAGTAACCTTCATGAAGTTTGATTTACAAATGTGTAGCATTTCCATCAAGGCTGTGTCAAGCACTGTCCTGTAAGCCGGTCACAGGGCACCCCTTAGCAACCTGTAGGAGACAGAATACAATGATAGAGCTTTCAGTCTTTCCACATAAGACTTGTTTTGTGTACCCTATAATTACTTGGTAAGAAATCTCTGTGGTCTCTCCAATTGCTGCAGGTGTCTGTTAAGGTGCATGCAAAAGGGAGCATTGTACTGAATTATTGGTCTGAGGGCCAAGTGCAATGGAATTATAACATCCTTAGATCTAGATGTGTTGCCTTTACTTATAAGATGCACCACATAGAAAGATTTCCTTATTATTTGGGATACATGATGGTCAAAGTTCAGACTGCTATCAAGCTGAGTACCCAGATCATGTACCACTGGGTCTACACTTGCTTGGGGGTGGGGGTGCTGTCTGTAATGTAACTAGTAGGGATGGAAGCTTTCCCAAAGGGAATAATAATGCATTTTTTTTGCATTTAGTTTTAATCCGTGGCTTTGGCACCAATCATTTGTCAGAGTTGGGGGAATCAGTGATGGCTCCCAATTTGCAATCATCAGCAACCTTGGTCAGACACAGGCCATCTAAGTTTGCCTGAAATTCTGGGAAACAAATTCTGAACATTACGGGGCCCAGCATAGGCCCCTGTGGTATATCACTGATAACTGGTCTTTTGCTGGAAGTGAAGTCTCCCACTTTAACAGTATGTGTCCTGTCAGTGATCCAGTTAGCTACCCATCTGGTATGTATGGGTTAATTCCCAAATGAGAGAACTTCTCTATAACACCTGAGTGGGGGATTGTGTGAAATATCTTGGCTAGGTCAAGAGAGGTGATATGCACTGTTTTTCCCTCATCCAGGGTCTTGGTGACTTTCTCAAAGAAGTTAACCATGTTTAACAGGCATGGTCTACCGTTACGAATCTGAACTAGGTTGGGTCCAGAGTTTGGATATTACCTATGTTCTTGATAATAAGGTCCATGAGGATTCTTTCCGTAGCCTTGCAGATGAGGCTAGTCAAGCTTATGGGCTTTTTTTCAGGGTCAGTTGATGGTCCCCCTTTGTGTAGAGGGATTACTGTTGCTGTTCTCCATTCCAAAAGAACATAGCCAGTTCACAGGCTGTGGTTAAACAGGGATCTAAGTGGCTCTGCTAGGTCATGTTTTAAGTTGATTAAAAAGCAACTTGGGATGTTGTCTGGTCTCATTGATGCTGTGTTTTTGTACTTGGAGAGCCCCAAGAATAAGTTGAGGTATGGTGGCAGGTGTACTTTGGGGGATGACTGGAGGGGACAGGGGGTGAGGTTTACTCCAAATCTGTCAGCTAGCAGATTGGCTATTACATCTGGTTGAGGTACCATCCACAGTCAGTTCAGTGCATAGCTTTTAGATTTTGGATTTAGTTAAAGAATGCCCCTGTAATTATCCTTAGCTAGGTAGGCTATTTTGCTTTGTAATTAGCTTTGAAAGACTTAACAAGATCTCTAATTTATTTCTTTAAGCAAGAGAAGGATTTCTTGCTCTACTGAGCCAGTTCCCTCTTGTTCTTGGACATTAATTTCTGTGTAGCCAACCTTTTGGAAATGGGCATCTTGAGACTTGGACATTAATCTCTGTGTAGCCAACCTTTTGGAAATGGCCATCTTGAAACAATGTAGAAATTGTCTCATGTTTACTGACAGCCACCTTCTTCTTAAGCAGACTGACGCAGTATGTGAGAGGTGGAACTACTTCCTCTTTGGAGGAAAAGCTTTCTCATACAGATACTGATAATGCCAAACAGGTTGTCAGTCACACATACTACATCTACTATGGATCAGACACATAAAGTCACATATGCTGAGGCTAAGTGCAAGCTACACAAACCTCAAAGGCCTCCCATACACTGCTTTAGCAACCTTCCAAACACTCTATAGAGACAACAATCCCCAGGACGCATACCAGCCCCATCTCACAACGTCTATGCCATGTGATGTAGAAAAATGGGAAAAAGGGGGTTGATGATGATGATGATGATTGATTTGGCTTACCAAATTTGCTGATGACTGCTGGGTGCACTCACTGAATCCTCTATAAATATAGATATCCTCAAGGAAGGTCTGACACTGATAAATGACTGGTGCCAGAACCTTGGCCTAAAACCCCATGCAAAGAATGCATACTTCCACCCTTTAAGAAAATGACCAACCCTACATATTACAGCACTGATATCACTTCCCTAAGAGTAGACCCAGCAGTAAGTGACTTGGGAAGTCAGGTTGACAGTAATCTGAACTTTGATCACCATGTGTCCATGGTGGTGTATGTGGCGCATCTTATAGGTAAGAGCATGGCATACAGATTTAAGGAGATCATAGTCCCACTGTACGCATCCCTCATTACACCAATAATGGAGTACAAACAGTAGTAGAATTACCTGATCTAAGGATGTAAACCTTGTCTATGACAAAACAAAACATGTTGGAGTATACGTCTTCTCTGGCGCAGACTCTCCATTCGTGTGAAACAGAGCTCTTCCCTAAGCCTATTCAAATGCAATTTGGGCCAGTGGATGGAAAATTGCAAATTCACGTCTGTCTTGTCACCTATGGCCCTTATGGGCAGGGGCAGTTTGTAGATGCCCTAAGTCACATGAACATAACAAAGCTATTTTAGCTCATGAGCTTTGTTTATTGGGAAATTTGGGGCATGAATGGTTAAGATGAAAAAGCCTGTAGGGCTGTTAGCCTAGTAACCTGCTATGATCCTGTGATCCTACAGTGCTACATATCCTGGGATCAAGAGGTTACAAACTCCCTTTCCTAAAGAAGACAGACACAGGAATGAGACTGAGGTTCTTCACACAGAAGATGAGCCAGAGTTGATGCAATAATATAAAACAATATCGCACAGTTCTTAAACCGCAACTGATTGAGATTTTATGGAGAAGCAGCTAGGAAATTCACTTGTATAACTAGTGTAATGAAAATACACTAAAAACAAATATTTACTGATATGTTTGTATTTTTTCTGGAGTTCTAATGGCATTTGCCTAATTGAACATGGTTAACAATTGAAGTGTGATAAATGTTTCAGATGAAACTTTGCTATTTTTGCCTTGTAAATGGAGTTAGGAAATTAAAACCATGTGCATTTTTTCATGGAAGGTTTGCACCAATAACTAATTGCAATTTATTTGCAGAAGCATATGCAATTACTGAAATGTAGCACCTCTTTTCTGCACAAGATTGAGCTTTTTTTGTGGGGGAGGTGATTTGACAGAATTTCAGCACACAAAACTGCAACCCTCAGAACTGTAAAAATAAACTGCAATTTTCCTTAGAAAACTGAATGGTGAAACTCACTATAATACTATCTAAAGCATATTTGTGTGCGAGAGGCTTTGTCCCGTACACCTGTCATGTATGGGAGCTATGTCCCCACACCACTAATCATTACACCTCAGACTTATCAGAATTTTGAAAGATGCCACAGTTTTACACTTAGTATATATTTATTCATGTTCACACTTTGTAGGCTAATGTTATGAGGATCATGCATGGCTATATAATGCATTCTAATGGATTCCTTTTTCATGTTGTATTCTGTGATGTGGTAGCCTTACCCCTATAGTGTCTTTTAAAATCGTGACACAGCTACAAGATGTTGCTCCAATGTAAACAACTATTAGATTATGACAATTTAGAGAGTGGTACTGGCTTTACTATTTTGCAATAACATAGCAAGGGTGTGGCAAATGTGTGTAAACAACTATTAGATTATGACAATTTAGAGAGTGGTACTGGCTTTACTATTTTGCAATAGCATAGCAAGGGTGGGGCAAATGTGTGTAAACAACTATTAGATTATGACAGTTTAGAGAGTGGTACTGGCTTTACTATTTTGCAATAGCATAGCAAGGGTGGGGCAAATGTGGCAACTGCCTTAGGGGCAGAACTGAGTGTTCTGCAGTAATTTTCTTTACCAAAATGCTGGTACAGAAATTCATTTAAGTTCCATTTGGGGGGGGGGTTGTGGATTGGCTAACATACTAACAGCATGACAAAAGGAAGAATATTTTATCAGTGGAATTGTTGGGTGTGATTGACAGATTTACTGTAGGAAGTCAATTGGTGATCTGAAGAATTTTTATTTTCACTTGAATAGCTGGAGGGTGCATGTATTGACTGCTGTACTATAGAAGGTAAGCGGAAGTCCTTTTTTTGGACTCTTCACTTAAAGACCTGAGAGGCTGGGGCACAAGTTTGTGGGACTGGAATGGATGAGATTCTGTTATTTTAGCAGCTATAATGGCTTTGCCATCCATACCTCATTTTTTATTTATTTGCTTTATATATTTCTTTCAGGTTTCTGTTGCTAATACTCATTATTTTACTGAAGTTATGATGCTATAAATGGTTTCATCCTCTATGTTATCTTTATTCATGACAACAAGATAATACTGTATTTAATACTCAGCTGACAATTTACAAAATATATAGGCCAGTTTATAGTTAATTTGGTACTGGTATACATAAAAGGAGAATAAAATATTGTTTTACTTTATATATGAATAGTGCTTGCATAATTTGTTTGTCAAGAGGTTCACTGAATTTAAATGGCATGATGAAATTTTATTCAACACCAAATGACTCCTGGCTTTTTCAGGAAAAGTCATGACCCCTGACTTCTAATGGTTAACAAGAAAATTCACAAATGCTGCATGCATAATTAACATTGTTGTATTGTGTTGGTCAGTCTGACTCATAATTTCCATTTTAGAAAAAAATAGTACCAAATGTCCTTTTGCTTTTCTAGGAATGCAATCAACACATTAATCAGGAAAGTGAGTTATAAGTGCTACAGTAAATTTTACCACACATGCTGAAAGCAAGTATATGTTTACTGCTAAGGATTTCTTTTTAAAAATCTTTTTATTTGATTTTAAGACAAAACAATAATCATTTACACAATTATTAATTAACAATCTCATGAAACTATCTACATGCTATTTACAAAGTCCATAACAAAATTCAAAATATTTCTAATGTAATTAATACTTTTCTAATAAGTTTTGTAATTTTTCCCAAGCTAATAATTTAGGTGTCACATTTTTAGATCTCATTCTTATAGCAAGTGTTTCATTATTGCATACTGATTAAACAAATACATTCATTATTGAATGAGACAGTAGTCTTTATTTTCCATTTTTTTAATGATTTTTCTAACTATTGCTAAAATACTCCAAATAAGAGGTATTTGTAAAAATGGAATATTTTCTGGTATAGGTGTGTTAAATAATATAAGAGAATATATGATGTTACACTTATCTGACCTATCTGACCACAGTGCTCTACAAAAGTTTTTGAAGTCAGTCCAACATGGACTGTTGCCAATCACATTAAAGTCTACCCCACATCTCCAACATTTTGTATTTTCTAATTTATATATAGCCTGCTATCTTTTGAGGTATGAGAAAATTTCTGTGTATAAATTTTCTTGTAAATATTTTCCAGTATGGTGAAGATGTTGTTTTTACTGCTGATTTCAATATTAATTTTTTTATTATTATTATTCGAAAATTCTTCTTTATTAATTTTAGTTGATATGACCAAAATGAGCTATCAGAGAAGGCAAATTCAATTCTTAGGATTTTGTAAATGATTGATAATGAAGAAATATTATTAGATGATTTGTTATTAATATTAGATAGAAGGTTTAGAATTGTGGGAATCTGAGTATTTTGTGTATTGAGTATTACTTTGATTTTATCTTGCATAAATTTGTTACATGTTTGCAAATCTAACCAACTATTTTCTATGCTATATTTTGCAGCCAAATAGTCTGTAGAATGTATTTTGTTTCCTGACAAGAATTGATGCCAATATATAAGTCCATTCTCCTTCAAATCTATAATTTTTGGTATCAAAGTATATTAGACATCCACTCGTGTAATCTATTGGGAATGATAGATCTTTGTATAAATAATTTGAGTTAATGAGTTCTTAAATAATATAAGAGTTTGATTTATGAATAGAAAGAGGATATATTGGTGTTGTTCATTCACTATATAACATTTTATAATCCATATGAATACATTTCTATAAATATTTATAAATGGATCAATTATATGTTTATTATGTTGTGTTATCAGTGTTGTATTAATTGAATTCTAGCATGAAGTAAAGAAGAATCTAACAACATGTAAACTGTTTTTGTAATCATAGATATAATATATAGTTCAATGGTTTGAAAAGCTATACCTCCCTCTTCCCAACCTAAAGTGTGTCAGTGTTGGGAGAGTCTAGTTTTAAATTTTTTTTTTTGGGGGGGGATGCCACAAGAACTTTATTAAAATTGATTTTAACTTTTTTATAATTGCTTTTGACTAGGAGTATTGATGATTGATGTATAAAATTTTCGGTAATACTATCATTTTTATTAGAGTTAGCCTGTCCTCAAAAGTAAAGAATAATGTGTTCCATGGTTCTATTAATTTTGTTATAGTATTGATTACTTGCTGATAATTAGTTAATTTTGTTATAGTATTGATTACTTGCTGATAATTAGTTGTTATTGATTGTTTATAGGTTGAGTCAATGATTAATCCTAAATATTTTATTGAAAATTTCCGCAGATAAAGTGTTTTAATGTAGTCAACCTATCTGTTATCTGTTTGTTTATTGGCAATGTCTTTGTTTTATTTTGATTGAATTTTAGCCCTGATAGTTTTTCAAATAAGTCCATAAATTGCATTACATGTTCTAGAGATGTTTCAACATTTCCACTAGTGATTAAAATATCATCAGCAAACAACTGGATTTTAGGGGAAAGATTTTTATTTAAGCCTTTTATGTTTATGTTATGCCTTATGAAGTTTGTGAAAGGTTCTGCTGCAAGTGCAAATAATAAAGGCGATAGTAGCCACCCTTGTTTTGTTACTTTAAAATTTTTAAAGGGACTAGATATGAAAGAGCCTATTTTTACATACAATATTGAGTTAATATAAATATTTTTAATTAGTTCTATGAATTCATTAGAAACGTTATATTATTTTAATATTCTAAACAAATAGGACCAGTTTATTGAATCAAATGCTTTTATGTCTAGGCTTATTATAGATAATTCATTCTTGTTTTTATTCACAATGTCGGACAAAGAAAATTACCTAAATAAATTGTCATGTGCTTTCCTATTAATTCTAAAGCCCGTTTGATCTTCCTTTATTAAGCAAGCAAGTATTGAGTTTAATCTCTTAGCGAAATTTGACATGAATGCCTTATAGTCTACCCTGAAAAGAGATATAGGACAATAAAATAAATAAGAAACCAGATCATGGTTTAGTTTTAATATGGTGGAAATAAGGGAATATTTCCAAGAAGTAGGTAGATTAGATGTATTCTTAACTTCTTCAAATGTGTTTAGCAAGAGTTTTAGAGTGTTATCAGGCATTAGTTTGTACAATTCTGGAATTATCCCATCTAGTCCTGGTGCTTTGTTAATTTTTATATTTTTAATTTATTTTAATTATCTAAAGGAGAAGAGTTTATCAATTTTAAGTATTTGTTCTTTTGATAGCTTTTATTGTACATTATCTTTTAAAAATCCACCCAAAAGATTATTTCTACTTAAAATTGGTTTTGATTTGTTGATTTCATCATAATAGTTTCTAAAGCATTTTAATATGTCACTCAGGTCTGTAACTTTCTTTATATATAACTTCATTAATGTGGTTATTACTGTTCATGCATTTTGATCTAACTGCTATTTTATGTAAGATTTGGGGATTTATTGAGTAAGAGTGCAGTTTAATTTTCTCTAAGTTAATAGAAATATTGTGTTGAAGCATATCTGTCTATTACTTGTTTAGATTTTTAAACTGAGCATTTATATTTATATTATTAGGTTTTATATTCAGTTTTAATTTGCCAATTTCCGTTTGGAGGTTTATTAATTCCTTATCCCATTCTTTCCTTTTTGCTATGTACCATTTTTTAATCTTGCCATATAAAACTACTTTCAATGTACCCCAAAGCATAGAACCAGAAACTTCTCCATTATTGTCAAGGGCTATGATATGAGTTATTTCTTTTAAGTACCATTCCTGAAAGTCCTTTAGTTTCATAATACAAGCAGGTATTCTTTGACAATAAATTAAGTTGTTTTAGCTTATTGCTAATTTCACTGGTATAGCATTCTGGTTAGACAGTGCACATGAGACAATCAGTACCTCCTATTCATTTGTGTTCCAAATCTATATGAATAATGCATGAATTTCAAAGAATTTGGTAGTTTTTGGTTAGATATATCTCTCAGAGTCATAGAATTTATGTAATTATCCAAGTTATTTGCTACGGAAGATTTTTTTTTTGTAGTTTCATTGATAGATAATATACAAAGTCTCCAGCAAATAATAATTCACCTTTAAAGTATGTTGTGATAATGTCTAGGTGTTTTTAACAGTATTCACACTCATACCTGGTATCCAGTATGTGTTTATGAGAGTGTAGTATTTTTGCTCTTATTTGTATTACTACTATGCCCAACATTACATTTCTGTGAATCCAAAAGGAGAACCTCTGTGAAAACAAAAATAAACCAATAAAAACTAAAAACAGTTCATGGTGTTTGAGCAGGAAATCGCAAGTAAATAACTTCAACAGTGCACATGAAACAGAAATTGTCTTCTGAATAGACTCACTGTAATCCAAGACTAAATTTAAATCAAGTCCAATGTAGTAGCCACAAAAGACACCAGCTATTGTTACATTCCCATGCAAATGGAATATGTTTTAAATCCACCAACAATGAAAGGAAATCCACCAACAAATGATCCAAAGTCAATTAAAACAGAATTTTATTATTAACACCAACAAAAAATAAAATAATGAAGCAAAACATAAGAGCAGGTTTAGCGCTTTCATCCTAACTATCCTAATCAAACATTTGGACTTCTTCAGAACCTTTAGCACTGTTTTGTGTTATTAGCACTAGGAGGCTTTTGAGCCTTTTTTTTAAATATTATGTGTTTTCCACATTTATTAACAAATATTGCTGTTAGTGACACTTTTCCTACTATTTCAGGTTTATTATATTAGAAGCAGCTTTGCTACTATAACTGAAGCATATGATAAAAAAAAAAACTACAAATGGTGTTACATTAAAATATGTCCTTCCATGTGTTACCTTATAGACGTTTCCCCTTATTATTTTAACACAAGTTCGATTAAAAGATTTAAAGTGGAATTTAGCTATAATAAAATCAGCAATATTTACAAAATCCTAGCAATTACAAACAGTAATTCTTTCATAAAAACATTTAAGACAATTCATTTTGATTATCTCTTTCTTTTCTGTGCCTTTCCTGCTTCCTGGAGGTCAGAGGTTACTCTTACAGATTTCTTGTACTTTGATTCACACACACACACACACACACACACACACACACACACACACACACACACACACACACACACACTATATTGCATAATAATGTAACATATTAGTAATAAACAACCTTTTTCTGGTAAGCACATTAAGAGTATTGTGGCATGGCATAATGAGAAAACTTTTTTTTCTTTCCACTGTAATTTCAAAGTAATCTAAGCAGAAAAATAAAGAACAAAGCAGGCCATTAACTGTGTCCAAGAATTTTAAGCTAGATAATATTCTTTCCTTGTGCAGTCTAAAACTCTTTTTGGGAAGTTATTTTAGGACCGCACTCATTTTCCTAATGGCAACATTTTTGTTAGATGACTCAGGTATTAACAGCACCTTGGGTTACTGTCTTCAATATATGGGATATATCACTTTAGACATAATATTGCCTAAATTCAGGAAGTTGCACGTTATTTGGTACGCATTCCTCCTAGATGCAGTCTGACTTAACATGTCAAAGAGAAAGAAGAAACATATGTTTAGATTGTTTACTGAGCATCCTGGCAAACATACATGGTATCAAAAGTAAACAAAAATATTTACAGACATGGATAAATATTTTTTTTCTCAGAAGTTTGTGCTTACCAGCACAAGTGTGTAATTTTCAGTTATATAAAAAAGCTACATTGACAAGAAATGCTTTCAGTGTAGGGAAACTTAACAGAAAAAACGAAGATTTGGATTCAGGAATTTAATGTGTTCCTTACTGTGAAAAAAATAACCAAGAAGCCTGAAATTGTTGAGTATTTAATACTTTTACTTTTACTGATGAGAAAGAAGAAATAGCTGTACATAGATATTTATGAAGTATTCTTACCTAGAAAAAAATGCAATGTCTTCACAATTTGGTTTCCACAAGGGAGTGAGGTCATACTATGCATGCTTATGTTACTGAGCTAAAGAGTCACGATTCATTAATGAAAGACATAATAGTCTGTAGCATCAGAAGCAGCCTGATATGGTTCCAGCTATTAAGTGTAATAAATATGACCTTAGCAGAAGCTCTGATCATATACTGAGTGAGTGAAGTCATAGGTACACAGTTAAATGAATTAACTGAGAGGTGTGCAGGGTAAAATATCAGTCATATAAAAAGGTAAAAGTGAAAAATGAAGTAAGAACTGATGGTGTAATTAAGTTAAATTGCATTAATTAGATGTGGCTATGAGCATGAGAAGAAATATTCTCCTGCATTTAATAAATGTTTGCAGAAACTATGCCAGGAGAAAAAAAACACTTTGGAAAGATACTAAAATGAAAAACAAGTGTGCAGAAACTAATCTACAATTTTTTCAACATAAAATGGAATATCATTAAGCTGAAGCTATTAAACTAAAAAGCGCTGGCAAAATGAAGTCTGACGTATATTGGGAACAATGAGATAAAAATGAGACTTGGACTGCTGATGCTAAATGTTGAGAATCAGAAAGGGACATGTTGAATTTAAACTAAACAGCTAGAAAATATAATAAATGAAGGTACTAAAAGTACAAGAGTGAAAAGGCACATAAAAGAGAGCTGTATCTTTATTCCTAATTTCAGCAGAAAAGCTCACACAAACTCTACAACAACTTCCTATGAGGGAAATATTAATTTGTTTTTGTTTTCTTATATTTTGTATTGCTTTATTTCATTCTATTGTGTGTATTGTGATTTATTTTCTTTACACTGTTTTATTTGTATTCTACTTTTAATTGCATATTTACACTAGGAAAGATATCACAGCTGTGTCTCTTGTGAGTCACAATAATAGAACAGGTCAAAACCTGCAAACTGAGAGTGGAGCTAGGAATTAAACCTACTATGTAAGGGGTAAAATAAAACATTTCAAGGCTGCACTGGGAAAGCTCACCCAGACTCTGTCACAACTTGCTGTAAGGGAAAGGTTAGTTTGTTTTTGCATTCTTGTATGTTGTATTGCTTTGTGCCTTCTTCTATTTTGTGTATTGTTGTTTAATTTTCTTTGCACTGTGTTTTACTTGTATTCTGCTTTTGACTGCATAGTTAAACTAGGAAAGAGACCACAACTGAGTGTCTTGTGACACACAAAAATTAAGTTTTTCCCCACCCTCTCACACTTGTGCTGTTGTGATTTTAAGCTCAACTGTATTTCTAGGTGTCTGCCCCTTAAGTTAGTTTGACCACATATCTCATTCACTTTCCTCTTTCACTGGCTATAATGAGTAAGGACAAAATTATCATTTTGTGTAATCACCTCCCCCCCTTCAACTATTTAAATGTATTGACCATCCTACTGTATTCCATAGAGCCAACATACAAAGTGCCCACCTCCTTCCAACCTGTCTTGCTCTCCACTTGGATAGCTAAAGCTTAAGGTAGCCCCTTTTTCCAATCTAACTGCTTAGTGCACACTGCAGCTATTATGATATGAATCAATTTTTCCATCTTACCTTTAAAATCTCCATCTACAGTAAGACCACCAATTATTGGAGAGCCCACATTCTGCCTTTTAATAGTCATCTTGGGATTAGTGCCTTCTGTGTTGGTCCTGGTGAGAGAAGGAGCATAGGACCATTTTTCCTGGGGACTGTTAATCACTGGAAAGCCTAGTAACTGCTTCCTAGGTACCAGCTTGGAATTAGTGCTCATATTTTGCTTCTGGTGAGAGAAGGAGCAGCGTGCATTGATTCGTGACTGTCTCTGGATGGGAAGTGAGTAACTGTGCTTGACCTTCCTGATTGGTCTGGTTGCTATTCAAGGCATCTACCAGGAAAAGGCTACAAGCCTATAGATCCTTGCATCATCTGGGACAAGACTGTGGATCACCAAACAGGCTGTGACCTGGTTCTCATCTTGGGATTAGTGATACTGTGTTCCGTCTGCTGAGAGACAAAGCAAAGGAGTATTGTATCCCAAAAGAGTGAAGCAGGGGTGAGAACAAAGTAGTAGTCAAGCAGTAGCCATCCAGTTGACACCCTCTTTTCATCATTCTTTACAAGTTAATTCTTTCTTTTTAGTAAGCACTGCTTGATGTGTTTCTAACTTTAGAATATCTGCCTAAATATGTCATCCATAAATCATCAGACTCCATTTATTAGTTTCTCCTAAAGTCTTTGGCAGCACAGTGTATAGCGACAGACACCTTCAGCTGACATTTTTCCTGTATAAGCACCACTGAAATTTCATCAATACATAGTTGACAAGCACTGCCCCCAGAGTTGCAAATTGGATACTCTTGACATTACTTTATATTCTCACTCCAACTGTCTAATCAATAAAATAGGGTTTGTTGTCATGGATATGAAATTTACCACTATTTCCGTTACCAACTTGGTGGATATGGGCATCCTGAGCCAATGTAGAAATTGTCTAATGTTTACTGACAACCAGTTAATTCTCAAACAAACTGATATGGTATGTGAGAGATGTATTTACACAATGTCACTGAAGGCAAATCTCTCACATAAAAGCCTTCCTAATGTCAATAAGGTTGTCAGTAGTATACACTCAGCACCCATCAAACGCAATTCAAAGCAGACATATAGACGAACACATGCTGAAGCACTTAAATGTAACCTTCCTAAATGCCAAATACCTCCTAGACAAAGTACACAAAATACACAAATACTCTAGCAGCCTCAAATGCATTCCTTCAAAAGAACACCCACATCAACACATGCAGCCAGAACTCATAGAGCTTCTACGTCTAAGCCCATAAGGCAAGTCACATCAGAATCCAGCATTCTAGTCATTTGAGACTCCATTGTGAGACACACTGATGTCCCTCTCACTAGGCTGAGTAAGGAGAAAGTCATGGACAGTTGCTTATCAGGGCCAGGATCCACCTCATTATGCACACACTTAAGTCATTGGACCAGAAGTACCAGTGTGAATCAATCATAGTCCATGTGGGTGTAAATGACCTGACACATGCCTCCCTACTCTATATGAAGAGAGACATCATGGAGCACTTGGAATATGTGTCCCAGGCTGGTAGGAGCCTAGTATTAATCAGCATTTTACCTTCTCCAAGAATCATGTCACAATATGAGCAAAAGATGACTGACTTTAATAATTGGCTTAGTGTCTGGTCTCATCTAAGGGGTTACAGTATTTGTCATCATGGGAGGAGATGGTCACTAGATCGTACTGCTTTGACAGAGATGGTCTGCCCTTCTCCCTTCAAGACTTTTGAATATTAGCTAAAACATTGTCTTCTCCCACTGTGCCTTTTTTTAGGGAATGCCAAACGGAAAGTACTTCCAACATTGCAAATCAAAACCAAGAAAATCTAAAGGTGTTACTAAGTACCATTAGTGGTCCTACATAGCCATAGAAACCTCAACCAAAAATCTAAAGGTGCTGCTAAGTACCAGTAGTGGTTCTTCATGGCCATAGGAACCCCAACCAAAAATCTAAAGGTGTTACTAAGTACCAGTAGTGGTTCTACATGGCCATAGGAACCTCAACCAAAAATCTAAAGGTGTTACTAAGTACCAGTAGTGGTCCTACATGGCCATAGGAACCTCAACCAAAACTCTAAATGTATTACTAAGTACAACTAGTGGTCCTATAGCCATAGAAACCTCAACCAAAAATTTAAAGGTGTTACTAAGTACCAATAGTGGTCCTACATAGCCATAGGAACCTCAACCAAAAATATAAAGGTGTTATTAAGTAACAGCAGTGGTCCTACATAGCCATTGGAACCTCAACCAAAAATCTAAAAGTGTTACTAAGTACCACTAGTGGTCCTACATGTTCACAGAAACCTCAACCAACAATCTAATGGTGTTTGTTTCTAAGTACCACCAGTAATCATACATAGCTATAGGAGCCTCAACCAGAATAGCTTATACCCTGCTTTCTTGAAGATGTGTGTCAAAGAGCTAAATAAATTTCTAGCATACATCTTCAAACTATCCATCACCACAGCTAGAATTATCCACAGTTCAAACAATCACTTATGATTACAATTCAAATAATTCTAACTGCTTCCTCTCCTCTGGATTTCTGGCCTATATCCACTATTTGTTCTATTATCAAGACATTTGAAAGATTCATTTTAGATCAATATCTTGATAAGTACAGGCTATTCAATGATACTGAGCATTGTTTCCATAATGGATACAATGTCGTCACCGCTATTTACAGGGTTAGATAAAATGTTGACTGAAAGGAGTTATATTTATAGACATTTGCAGGGTCTTTGATAGTGCTGACCATCCAAAATAAATACATAAGCTTAATACCACTGAATTTGCTGACAATGCAGTTCACTAGTTTCAAAACTACCTAGCTAACAGAGCTTTAATAGTACAGAGGGAAAATCTACACACTAGCACAGTTAAAGTCTCTAGTTGGGTCTCGCATTGCCTTATATTAGGCTCCACATTGTTTGCCCTATTCATTAATAGCCTTACTACTTGCATCCCACCAACTTACATTACACTTTATACATATGGCATCTCCAGCACAGAAATGGCCTTACATCTGGAGCTGTCTAAACAGATCTGCCAAAGGACATCTCACCTCTCTGATAATAGCTTAAAAATAATTAACATACTCTAATCATGTCCAAAACAACAGCAATGTCTTTTGATACATGACAGAAACTTGCAAATCCTCCCTATGAGCCATTCTCACACTCAACAAGATACCTGTGACAGTAATAGAGAAACCCAAACTTGCTAAGACTAGTTCTGGATCCACCTCTGTCATTCAGAATTTACATCTAATCTAGTTGTTTCAAAAATATTGACTCAACTGAAAGTTGCCTCTTCCATTTCCCACCACCTAAAAAGGAAGCTGGGAAACCTCTAGCTAAAAATATTGACTTGAGTGTGTTCTGCCAGTTGTCTCTGTCTACTCTGCCTATAACATTAACAAAATACAAACAACTATGATTTCTGTTTGTAGACTCATCAACCTTTCTTGAAGCTTAACAACTGTCCCAAAAGAAAGATCACATGTCCACTGTAAATAGTTCTGCTAATTTCTTTTAATAAAGTTGACCACTGAAGAAAACAGATTCCTGTCATTTGATTGAAAACTCAAAATATTAAAACCTATTTAATGCATGGGGGCACCTACACCCCCCCCCATAGCCCAAACACTTCAGTAATTAATTATACCAAATCTGAGGTCACACTCCAGTGAAGAAAGGGCAAATTTCCATGTATGGTATTCTAGTTTTCAATATTTTGTGGTTTCAGCACTTTGAGTGTACAGTTAAATGATTGTAACCCAACCAGACATATTTATGGACTTTTCCAGAAATAAAAATATTATATGGACTAAAGAGTTGCATTATTAGAAAATGTCATGTATATGAATTTTGATGTTTATGTAAATAGCCTTTGACATGCTTACTTTATTGCTGACATTAAATTACCTCATAATTACCTTATACATGACCAGTGTAGTTATATTTTTAAATTTATACAAATAAATATTATGTATGGCTGTATAGCTTCAGGAATAATGAGCCATCTATAGTAATTTGCTTATCATTCTGGGAGACTGCATCTGCTGTGTCTGTGTGCTATTTGTTAAGCCATATTTATTTATTATTTATTTATTTATAGTTTGTTTGCCAGGATAGTCCATTGGGCCATGAGGAGCCTGTTTTCAATGGATTCCTGGGGAGGAAAGCTCCAGAAAATTACAAATTACAGGTTTAACATAAGAGTAAGTTATTAGAGAAATGTAATGTGCACAAATGAAGCAAAATT
Source organism: Protopterus annectens (assembly GCF_019279795.1). Lineage (NCBI taxonomy): Eukaryota > Metazoa > Chordata > Ceratodontiformes > Protopteridae > Protopterus > Protopterus annectens. Next base: position 617,190,597 of record NC_056736.1, on the reverse strand, counting down.
AAACAAATAGAAAAACACGTATTAGTAGAGTGCACATATTAGTACAATGCAATAAGAGTAACATGGTAATCTACTGTTTTTTGGTTATGAATTATTGTTCACACATTTTAAACAAATGTTTTTCAATTTAAGTTGTATTTACACTGTTTAACTTTTTTTGAAGTGGGTACTAAGTTGTTCATTACACAGTTTGCTTATTAGACACACAGGTGTGCTTTCACATATTGCAGATGCAATTCCAACTATGGGCTGTTTTAATTGGACACATTGATGATTTATGAAAATGAATTTTTCAGGTACATTCAAACTTGTTCATGCAGGCATGCCAATTAAGTTTTTCCTTCTGCTCAGACTAATCTATTAATGTCCTCTGCCTGCTTTTTCACAATAAAATGCTGTGACTATTGTCATGTTACCATACTGGTTCCTTGTCAGAAAGCACTGGCTTGTTTAACATTATCATCATAGCCATTTCAGCTGGCATGATGTATCTTATCTAGCTTGCCACACATTAAAAAGATGCTTTTCATAACTGCCTTAAAACAATTCAGTGCTGTCTAAATTGATTGTGGATTTATAGATTTTAAATTGATTTTTGTAAGTTATCTATCAGAGGATTAGTAGCTGTACCATTACTTGCCGGTATGTGCTGAAGTTTTCCTATTCAGCAAGTGAAAAAACTATATCCATGAAGTTTAATCTTGTCATGAAGATAAATTAATTAAATTAAGCTAATTGTACTACAAAGTGCAAATGGGATACAATTAATCGAGAGACATTTCTTTGACTCTAAATAGATCAGATAAATTGTTCTGAAACAGCTTTTCCCTTTTTTCCACTGTTGTGTGACCTTGGCGTAAGTATATATAATTATATGGGGTGTTAGGGGGCTCACCCTGCTTAAAAAATGTTTTTGAAGAATTGATGAGAAGTGTTTCTGCAGAACTTTTCACTATATCTGCAGTCTATGAAATGGCTGTCCATAGAGCAACATTAATCCAATGCGATTTACCCTCACAAAAATAAATAACATTCCTTCAGAGAGCTGCCAGATTGAAGACCAAAGTTATCCTCATTGCCCCTTTTGGCCTTGACAGATTTGGTTTTCCTTCCTGTGGTCTCACCTAGTTCACCAACCTTGGATTCTGGACCCAGCTCCGGACCTCCTGTCTCATACAACGGACATGACATATCCGGACCTTCTGAGCCTCAAGCTGACATCTTGCTTTCTCCATTTCCAGTAATAGCTATACAATTGATGCTGTCTTCCCCTGTGCATTGTATGTGGGCTGAAGATAACATTAGCACAATGTTCTGATAATGTTTTCAATGAGTTCACTGTATGTCTGTAGCAACTATCACAAATAATCACCACCTCAAAGGCAGCATGTCATTTCATCATTTTACCTGCACCTGTCTGCTTTATTACCAGACAGGATAGCAAATAATGTGGTATTGGGCAAGAATAGAATCCACAGTTGCTGTTGAAGGTTGCTTTCTTATTTCCAGTCATTGAATCCTGAGCATCTTGATAAAATGGAGTTACAAATTAATTGTAAGAGCAAGCATTCCTGTCTTTAGAATCATAATTGTCACTAAAGAGTAACAGAGATGAGTAATAATCAGCATAAACATAGCTTTAAAGTCATATCAGTCATTAAAATCAGTGTCTTTAAATGAATTTTTAACAGTCAGAGTTAACAAATTTTTAAGATGCAACACAAAATGCATGTATGTGTGCGTGCATGTGTGTGTGTGTATATGTGTGCGTGCATGTGTGTGTGTATATGTGTGCGTGCATGTGTGTGTGTGTATATGTGTGTATATGTGTGTGTGTGTATATGTGTGCGTGCATGTGTGTGTGTATATGTGTGCGTGCATGTGTGTGTATATATGTGTGTGTGTGTGTGCGTGTGTGTGTGTGTGTGTGTGTGTGTGTGTGTGTGTGTGTGTGTGTGTGTGTGTGTGTATGTGTGTGTATATGTGTGTGTGCATGTGTGTGTATATGTGTGCGTGCATGTGTATATGTGTGTGTGTATATGTGTGTGTATATGTGTGCGTGCATGTGTGTGTGTATATGTGTGTGTGCATGTGTGTGTGTATATGTGTGTGTATATGTGTGCGTGCATGTTTATTTATTTATTTTATTTTATTTTACATTTGTTGACCGGGCTAGTCTAGCTGGATATATGTCCATTTTCAGTAGAGGCCCAGGGAGATAAGCTCCAACATTCAAAAGTAAATTACATTAAAAAAAATGTGAAAAAACTTTGCAGCAGTACATGAACATAGGCAAATAAAGATAACATTTTAACTGGTGACAAAGTTATAAAGTACAAATTACAGAAAGTAGAACATTTAGATAAGAATATTATTACAAAATATTGCTTAAAGTGGTATTTATGGTGAATACTAGCATAATGTATAGTAATAGAGGATACAGGATAGTATGAAGATGTCTGGCATATATATATATATATATATATATATATATATATATATATATATATAAATACCTGTATGTAGATAGTGAGAAAGAGATATAGAATCAGTGGATGTAAATATGAGGTAGATACAGTGGTCAAAAAGATGTAGAATGTAGTCAGGTGTCGGGGGCTAAAGTTAGTCAGGATTACTACAGGGGCGCAGCCATTGTGATTTAAGGTAGAGTTTAAGTTTCTTTTTAAAGAGAGATTTTGAAGGAATAGAAGAAAGTCCGTAGGGAAGGAGGTTCCAGTGTTTTCCAACAGTGTTAGAAAAGAGGGAGTCTCCAGCTTTGTTGTTTGCTTTGTCAATATTTACAAGAAGTTTGTGTGCTGATCTTAGGGAGTTTAGGTTGTGGTATGGGTGAATAAGAGTAGATAGTATAGGTGTTTTGTCAGGATGATATAGAAGTTGATGGGTTATGGCTAGTTGATTAATTTTTAGTTGTTGCTGAAATTCTAGCCAACCTAGTTGTTTTAGATTAGTACAGTGGTGGGTTCTAAAAGGGTTGCCTGTAGCAAATCTGGCTATGATGTGGTAGGAGTTTTCTAGCTTCAACAGATTCTTTTTTGATAAGTTAGTATAATTGGGTGAGGCATAGAGAAGGGGTGAGATAAGATGTGAGTGGGCAATAGTTATTCTAGATTCTGGAGTGAGGAAAGGTTTGATTTTGTAAAGAGAGCCTATTTTTTTATTAATATTTTTCAAAGTGTTGCTTATGTGGGTATCGAAGTTAAGGTTGTTGTCAATGGTAATGCCTAGTAGTTTAGAAGTATAATCTTGTGATATAGGTGTGGCATTTTTAGATGTTATTGTAAAGTCTATGTGGGGAGATTTACTGGAAGGTGTGAAGAGGAGGAGTTTGGTTTTTTTGGGTTTAGTAGGAGACAGCGTTGAGAAAACCATTCTTCTACAGAATTAAAAATGTGTTGAGTAAGGGAGTGAAGTTCAGAGACAGATTTTGCTGAGCAACACATGTGTGTGTATATGTGTGTGTGCATGTGTGTGTATATGTGTGTGTGCATTTGTGTGTAAATGTGTGTGTATATGTGTGTGTGCATGTGTGTGTGTATATGTGTGTGTATATGTGTGCGTGCATGTGTGTGTGTATATGTGTGTGTATATGTGTGCGTGCGTGTGTGTGTGTGTATGGATCTACTTCAGTAGATCGAGTTTTTTAAATGCCGAAGACCATAATCACGAGAATATATGACAGGAACTGACAAACCACTGAAATGCTGAAGATCGAATGTCAGAATATTGGATATGCAGTGAATTAGTGCATTATATGAGTGCTTATACCTTTAAAAAAAACAATAAGTTGGACAACATGGCTGACGTAACGTATGTCAGTTCGGGCAAATTAGGAGCAGTGTATACAAATAGTATATGTCAAAAAAGAGGTGTGTATGTTTTTTTTACATTTGTGAATATGTTGTGTAGAGATCATGGTATAGTGGGGGGTGGGAGATTTATCTTTCCCCTACTGTAGTGGGACCTTGGAGTTAGTATATTTAAGTTACAGGGGATGTGGGGGGTGCAGACCCCATGCATACAAGTGTATTTTGCTTTATTTAATGGGAGTGGAATGCTGCATATGTATTGGTGGTTTTAGTTTTCTGAAGTAGATCTCTCTCTCTCTCTATATATATATATATATATATATATATATATATATACACACACATATACACATATCTACTTCATACGTTCGACATTTCAGAATGCCGAATTTCATATGACTGGGACCATATGATCGACATTTGAAATGTCGAACATATGAAATAGAAAAGTAAAAAGCAAAAAACACTTACCTAAACACTGCTAGCAGAGGGGCAAGCCCCCCTGCACCCCCCATGGGGGATTATGCCCCCCACACCCCCTGTAACTGAAATATACCAAATCTGAGATCACACTGTACTGTGAGTACTGTGTTGTTTTTTTTTTTGTTTTTTTTTTTTTATTTTTGTCTTATAGTTTTTATAACATGCTTTAGCAAAAGTGCTTTTTCAGTGAAAAACACTTTCGCTAAAGTGTGTTCGGCCGATGTGGTTTTGATTGTTTGGGCTTTTACTCAATAGCACGAGATCCATATATATATATATATATACACACACACACACACACACACATACTTACACATATTTGAGTCTCTCATCATTTTCCAATGGGCACAATACCGGAGGAGAAAAACACTATTCTTTCTTGATCTAATCAAAAATGATACAATAACTGAAAAAAAGTAAAAAAAAAAAAAAAAAACTATTTGTTGTGTATTATATATAGCAACTTCAAGATCACAAAGCAGTGGAGTAAGGACAAATTCCCAAACTTCTTTTTATGACATCTCATGTGGAAAGTAGCTGAAAGACTGAAAAAGAGGACTGTAAGAACGTTCACTCTTAGAAACTGTTAATATGCACACACACACACACACACACACACACACACACACACACACACACACACACACACACATGCACACACAGGTGTGTGTTATGTATATATATATATATATATATATATATATATATATATATATATATATATATATACTTTGCCTGTAGTATTTTTGTTCATTCAGTTGTGAGTATTCAGAATAAAGCCAGGCAATTCTGTTTATATTGCTTGATTAATGAGATATTTGCAGGAATATGAAAATTGCATGCTATACGTTATTTGTATACTTATGGATATTGTAGATCAGTATGTATGTGTGTCTTTAAGAAGCTTTCCTTGGGCTTACACATATGTATAAATACTGAGCACGTGTGAGCCTGACTGCCATTTTGTTGTAAGCTTCTGAGATGTAAGCATGCATGTCTATATAGTCTGTCAGTTAATCAGTTTGTTTATATTTTGTACTGCTGCTATCCTGATGTGTTTCTGTGTAATAAAGCATATAAACGAACTACCCTGCCTGTTCGGCTTCAATTGTAAACCAAGATGAGCGACATGGTATCAGAATGGAATCCAGACTCAAGACCAACAGGCACTCAGTTAATGGTGGAGGAATATAGAGGAATGGGTCATCCCTACTGCATGTACAACTCGCAAATACAGGTTAGAAATGAATTTCAGATATCAAAACTTGCTAAAATGATTTCTTACTTGAAGAATATAAAATGAAGCACTCATAATGCTCAAAACAAATTTCTAGTTAAACAAAATGTCCGAAACTGTGACATATTGATAAAAATATTCAAAATAGCTATAAAAATGACTTGAAATAAAGTCCGAATCACATAAAATGTTTAAAATAAGGAAAAAAATTGCATTTTTTTCGCTATGTGGTACTTTTTTAGATTAATTAAAGCTATATGAGATATCCAAAGTATACAGTGTTAGCAAATTTGTGTCATATTATAGTGCAGTTAATTCTCAAAATACAGTCATTTCAAAGCATATTTCACAAAGTACAGTATTTCAAACAGTTTATTGTGCATTTGAATGTTATAAGTACTGGCTGTGTGTTCATAGGTTCATAGGTTTATACTAGGCTATCTGCCCTAAGGCATTTATAAGCCTAGCCCAAAGTATTGTGGCTTACGCCACCCCTTATGTTAAAAAATATTGTGCCCATTAGTTTGTTGTGCCTCTGTCCAGCAGTGACACAGAGATGATTCCCGGGGTAAACCTATGATCTCCCATCCACCGGTCAAGATTTCTCTTGAACAGAGCCAGCGAGGTGCTCTGCCTCACATGGACCGGGATTTTATTCCACAGCATAGGGAGTCTCTGAGTGACAAATCTATCCCTCCAGCATGTCCTATTTATATCCGTGCTAAGGTTTAAGTCGCTTGCTCTAGTGGATCTGGTAGATTTGGATTTTTTGAGGTGGAGCATGTCCATTAATTCCGGGTTGGACATGGCCTTGTATGTCAGGCACAGGTCACCTCTGAGCAGATGGTATGCGACTGAATAGAGCTGGAGTTTCTTCAGTCTGGCAGCATATGACAGATTTTGGAATCCCTTTATCCTTTGGTGAGGAACTTTTGGGGTCTCTCCAATTGCTGCAGGTGTCGGGTGAGATACATCCCGAATGGGGCATTGTACTCGATCATTGGTCTGATAAGTGAAGAGTACAGGGGAACAATGACCTCACTTGATCTGGATGTGAATCCCTTCATGATCAGGTGGGCAATGTAGAAGGTCTTTCTAACCACTTTAGCAATGTGAGTGTCAAAAGAAAGGCCACTGTCAACCTGGGTCCCCAGGTCCCTGATAACCTCTTCTGTGCTTAGTGGATTGCCACCTATATGGTAGCTTGGGGTTACCTTGTTTTTCCCAAGGGTATGACTATACATTTTTTGGCATTTAACTTCAGGCCATGGCTCTGGCACCAGCTATCAGTTTCCGTGAGACCCCTCTGAAGGATATCTGTGTCCGATGTACTTTCCACTTTGGCGCCCAGTTTGCAGTCATCTGCAAACTTTGTCAGCCATAGTCCTCCTATGTTTGCCTGTACTTCTGAGAAGTAGATGCTGAACAACAGGGGGCCAAGGACTGAGCCCTGTGGGACACCACTTGTGACCGGCTTGGAGTCTGGAGTCTGACATGGCGCCAGCAACTCTAACCCTGTGGGTTCTGTCCTTTAGCCAGTTTGCAACCCATCTTGTGACATATGGGTTTACATTTAAGCTGGTAAGTTTCTCTATAATACCCGAGTGGGGTATTGTGTTGAAAGCTTTTGCAAGGTCAAGGTAGGCTGTATGGACTGCCTTTCCCTCATCAATGGCCTTGGTGACTGTTTCGAAGAAGTCGACCAAGTTCAAAAGGCATGATCTGCCCTTGACAAAGCCAAACTGGGTCGGGTCCAATGTCTGCAAGTCCCCTATGTCTTTGTTTATGAGTTCCATTATGATCCTCTCCATAGCTTTGCAGACCAGGCTTGTTAAGCTTATGGGGCGGTAATTACCAGGGTCTATAGAGGCACCGCCTTTGTGGAGTGGGACCACAGTTGCCGTACGCCACTCCTTGGGCACGTATCCTGTGATAGGCTAAGATTAAACAGCTGCCTTATGTGCGGGTTTAGTTCCTCATTGAGTTCGTGTAGCACACAGCCGGGGACACCATCTGGTCCCATTGATGCTGTGTTTTTAGCTTTAGAGAGAGCAGCTTTCACCTGCGTATTTGAGATGTCTGGGAGGCTACACTCCGCTGGGATAGTTATCTCTCCTTTTGGGGGGGAGAGGGGGGTGAAGTTTGCACTGAACCTGTCTGCCAGTATGTTGGCAATGTCTGTGGGTTCAGTGATTTTTGTATCATATTGAACTAATTCTGAGCATATCTGGGAGATTCCACCCAGGTTTCTAACATAGCTGAAGAAGGCCTTATGATTGTCTTTTGAATCTATGGGAATTTTTCTCTCAAAGTTGGCCTTGGATGATTTTATGAGTGCTCGTATTTTTTTATTAATAATGATCAAGGGTGTCTTCTCTTTTATGGATTTTGCTCTATCATGTAACAGCTTTCTCCTCTTATTGTAAAGTTTGTTTATGGCTGGGGTCCACCAGACTGGACGTTTGCCCTTGGTGGAAAGAGTCTTGGTTTTATTAGGGATTGCCTGATCCATGCAGTCATTTTGCTTTTCTAGGAATGCAATCAACACATTAATCAGGAAAGTGAGTTATAAGTGCTACAGTAAATTTTACCACATATGCTGAAAGCAAGTATATGTTTACTGTTAAGGATTTCTTTTTAAAAATCTTTTTATTTGATTTTAAGACAAAACAATAATCATTTACACAATCATTAATTAACACTCTCATGAAACTATCTACATGCTATTTACAAAGTCCATAACAAAATTCAAAATATTTCTAATGTAATTAATACTTTTCTAATAAGTTTTGTAATTTTTCCCAAGCTAATAATTTAGGTGTCACATTTTTAGATCTCATTCTTATAGTAAGTGTTTCATTACTGCATACTGATTTTACTAAGCAAATACATTCATTATTGAATGAGGTAGTAGTCTTTATTTTCCATTTTTTTAATGATTTTTCTAACTATTGCTAAAATACTCCAAATAAGAGGTATTTGTAAAAATGGAATATTTGCTGGTATAGGTGTGTTAAATAATATAAGAGAATATATGATGTTACACTTATCTGACCTATCTGATCACAGTGCTCTACAAAAGTTTTTGAAGTCAGTCCAACATGGACTGTTGCCAATCGCTTTAAAGTCTACCCCACATCTCCAACATTATGTATTTTCTAATTTATATATAGCCTGCTATCTTTTGAGGTATGAGAACATTTCTATGTATAAATTTTCTTGTAAATATTTTCCAATATGGTGAAGATGTTGTTTTTACTGCTGATTTCAATATTAATTTTTTTTATTATTATTATTCGAAAATTCTTCTTTATTAATTTTAGTTGATATGACCAAAATGAGCTATCAGAGAAGGCAAATTCAATTCTTAGGATTTTGTAAATGATTGATAATGAAGAAATATTATTAGATGATTTGTTATTAATATTAGATAGAAGGTTTAGAATTGTGGGAATCTGAGTATTTTGTGTATTGAGTATTACTTTGATTTTATCTTGCATAAATTTGTTACATGTTTGCAAATCTAACCAACTATTTTCTATGCTATATTCTGCAGCCAGATAGTCTGTAGAATGTATTTTGTTTCCTGACAAGAATTGATGCCAATATATAAGTCCATTCTGCTTCAAATCTATAATTTTTGGTATCAAAGTATATTAGACATCCACTCGTGTAATCTATTGGGAATGATAGATCTTTGTATAAATAATTTGAGTTAATGAGTTCTTAAATAATATAAGAGTTTGATTTATGAATAGAAAGAGGATATATTGGTGTTGTTCATTCATTATATAACATTTTATAATCCATATGAATACATTTCTATAAATATTTATAAATGGATCAATTATATGTTTATTATGTTGTATTATCAGTGTTTTATTAATTGAATTCTAGCATGAAGTAAAGAAGAATCTAACAACATGTAAACTGTTTTTGTAATCATAGATATAATATATAGTTCAATGGTTTGAAAAGCTATACCTCCCTCTTCCCAACCTAAAGTGTGTCAGTGTTGGGAGAGTCTAGCTGTGCATTTTTTTTGGGGGGGATACCACAAGAACTTTATTAAAATTGATTTTAACTTTTTTATAATTGCTTTTGACTAGGAGTATTGATGATTGATGTATAAAATTTTCGGTAATGCTATCATTTTTATTAGAGTTAGTCTGTCCTCAAAAGTAAAGAATAATGTGTTCCATGGTTCTGTTAATTTTGTTATAGTATTGATTACTTGCTGATAATTAGTTAATTTTGTTATAGTATTGATTACTTGCTGATATTTAGTTGTTATTGATTGTTTATAGGTTGAGTCAATGATTAATCCTAAATATTTTATTGAGACTTTTCGCAGATAAAGTGTTTTAATGTAGTCAACCTATCTGTTATCTGTTTGTTTATTGGCAATGTCTTTGTTTTATTTTGATTGAATTTTAGCCCTGATAGTTTTTCAAATAAGTCCATAAATTGCATTACATGTTCTATAGATGTTTCAACATTTCCACTAGTGATTAAAATATCATCAGCAAACAACTGGATTTTAGGGGAAAGATTTTTATTTAATTTAAGCCTTTTATGTTTATGTTATGCCTTATGAAGTTTGTGAAAGGTTCTGTTGCAAGTGCAAATAATAAAGGCAATAGTAGCCACTCTTGTTTTGTTACTTTTAAAAATTTAAAGGGACTAGATATGAAAGAGCCTATTTTTACATACAATATTGAGTTAATATAAATATTTTTAATTAGTTCTATGAATTCATTTGAAAAGTTATATTCTTTTAATATTCTAAACAAATAGGACCAGTTTATTGAATCAAATGCTTTTATGTCTAGGCTTATTATAGATAATTCATTCTTGTTTTTATTCACAATGTCGGACAAAGAAAATTATCTAAATAAATTGTCATGTGCTTTCCTATTAATTATAAAGCCCATTTGATCTTCCTTTATTAAGCAAGCAAGTATTGAGTTTAATCTCTTAGCAAAATTTGACATGAATTCCTTATAATCTACCTTGAAAAGAGATATAGGACAATAAAATAAATAAGAAACCAGATCATGGTTTAGTTTTAATATGGTGGAAATAAGGGAATATTTCCAAGAAGTAGGTAGATTAGATGTAGTCTTAACTTCTTCAAATGTGTTTAGCAAGAGTTTTAGAGTGTTATCAGGCATTAGTTTGTACAATTCTGGAATTATCCCATCTAGTCTTGGTGCTTTGTTAATTTTTATATTTTTAATTTATTTTAATTATCTAAAGGAGAAGAGTTTATCAATTTTAAGTATTTGTTCTTTTGATAGCTTTTATTGTATGTTATCTTTTAAAAATCCACCCAAAAGATTATTTCTACTTAAAATTGGTTTTTATTTGTTGATTTCATCATAATAGTTTCTAAAGCATTTTAATATGTCACTCAGGTCTGTAACTTTCTTTATATATAATTTCCTTAATGTGGTTATTACTGTTCATGCATTTTGATCTAACGGCTATTTTATGTAAGATTTGGGGATTTATTGAGTAAGAGTGCAGTTTAATTTTCTCTAAGTTAATAGAAATATTGTGTTGAAGCATATCTGTCTATTACTTGTTTAGATTTTTAAACTGAGCATTTATATTTATATTATTAGGTTTTATATTCAGTTTTAATTTGCCAATTTCCGTTTGGAGGTTTATTAATTCCTTATCCCATTCTTTCCTTTTTGCTATGTACCATTTTTTAATCTTGCCATATAAAACTACTTTCAATGTACCCCAAAGCATAGAACCAGAAACTTCTCCATTATTGTCAAGGGCTATGATATGAGTTATTTCTTTTAAGTACCATTCCTGAAAGTCTTTTAGTTTTATAATACAAGCAGGTATTCTTTGACAATAAATTAAGTTGTTTTAGCTTATTGCTAATTTCACTGGTATAGCATTCTGGTTAGACAGTGCACATGCGACAATCAGTACCTCCTATTCATTTGTGTTCCAAATCTATATGAATAATGCATGAATGTCAAAGAATTTGGTAGTTTTTGGTTAGATATATCTCTCAGAGTCATAGAATTTATGTAATTATCCAAGTTATTTTCTACGGAAGATTTTTTTTTTGTAGTTTCATTGATAGATAATATACAAAGTCTCCAGCAAATAATAATTCACCTTTAAAGTATGTTGTGATAATGTCTAGGTGTTTTAACAGTATTCACACTCATACCTAATGGCAACATTTTTGTTAGATGACTCAGGTATTAACAGCACCTTGGGTTACTGTCTTCAATATATGGGATATATCACTTTAGACATAATATTGCCTAAATTCAGGAAGTTGCACGTTATTTGGTACACATTCCTCCTAGATGCAGTCTGACTTAACATGTCAAAGAGAAAGAAGAAACATATGTTTAGATTGTTTACTGAGCATCCTGGCAAACATACATGGTGTCAAAAGTAAACAAAAATATTTACAGACATGGATAAATATTTTTTTTCTCAGGAGTTTGTGCTTACCAGCACAACTGTGTAATTTTCAGTTATGTAAAAAAGCTACATTGACAAGAAATGCTTTCAGTGTAGGGAAACTTAACAGAAAAAACGAAGATTTAGATTCAGGAATTTAATGTGTTCCTTACTGTGAAAAAAATAACCAAGAAGCCTGAAATTGTTGAGTGTTTAATACTTTTACTTTTACTGATGAGAAAGAAGAAATAGCTGTACATAGATATTTATGAAGTATTCTTACCTAGAAAAAAATGCAATGTCTTCACAATTTGGTTTCCACAAGGGAGTGAGGTCATACTATGCATGCTTATGTTACTGAGCTAAAGAGTCATGATTCATTAATGAAAGACATAATAGTCTGTAGCATCAGAAGCAGCCTGATATGGTTCCAGCTATTAAGTGTAATAAATATGACCTTAGCAGAAGCTCTGGTCATATATTGAGTGAGTGAAGTCATAGGTAGACAGTTAAATGAATTAACTGAGAGGTGTGCAGGGTAAAATATCAGTCATATAAAAAGGTAAAAGTGAAAAATGAAGTAAGAACTGATGGTGTAATTAAGTTAAACTGCATTAATTAGATGTGGCTATGAGCATGAGAAGAAATATTCTCCTGCATTTAATAAATGTTTGCAGAAACTATGCCAGGAGAAAAAAAACACTTTGTAAAGATACTAAAATGAAAAACAAGTGTGCAGAAACTAATCTACAATTTTTTCAACATAAAATGGAATATCATTAAGCTGAAGCTATTAAACTAAAAAGAGCTGGCAAAATGAAGTCTGACGTATATTGGGAACAATGAGATAAAAATGAGACTTGGACTGCTGATGCTAAATGTTGAGAATCAGAAAGGGACATGTTGAATTTAAACTAAACAGCTAGAAAATATAATAAATGAAGGTACTAAAAGTACAAGAGTGAAAAGGCACATAAAAGAGAGCTCTATCTTTATTCCTAATTTCACCAGAAAAGCTCACACAAACTCTACAACAACTTCCTGTGAGGGAAATATTAATTTGTTTTTGTTTTCTTGTATTTTGTATTGCTTTATTTCATTCTATTGTGTGTATTGTGATTTATTTTCTTTACACTGTTTTATTTGTATTCTACTTTTAATTGCATATTTAAACTAGGAAAGATATCACAGCTGTGTCTCTTGTGAGTCACAATAATAGAACAGGTCAAAACCTGCAAACTGAGAGTGGAGCTAGGAATTAAACCTACTATTTAAGGGGTAAAATAAAACATTTCAAGGCTGCACTGGAAAAGCTCACCCAGACTCTGTCACAACTTGCTGTAAGGGAAAGGTTAGTTTGTTTTTGCATTCTTGTATGTTGTATTGCTTTGTGCCTTCTTCTATTTTGTGTATTGTGGTTTATTTTCTTTGCACTGTGTTTTACTTGTATTCTGCTTTTGACTGCATAGTTAAACTAGGAAAGAGACCACAACTGGGTGTCTTGTGACACACAAAAATTAAGCCCCCCCCCCCCCACACTTGTGCTGTTGTGATTTTAAGCTCAACTGTATTTTTAGGTGCCTGCCCCTTATGTTAGTTTGACCACATATCTCATTCACTTTCCTCTTTCATTGGCTATAATGAGTAAGGACAAAATTATCATTTTGTGTAATCACCCTCCCCCCCTTCAACTATTTAAATGTATTGGCCATCCTAATGTATTCCATAGAGCCAACATATAAAGTGCCCACCTCCTTCCAACATGTCTTGCTCTCCACTTGGATAGCTAAAGCTTAAGTTAGCCCCTTTTTCCAATCTAACTGCTTAGTGCACACTGCAGCTATTATGATATGAACCAATTTTTCCATCTTACCTTTAAAATCTCCATCTACAGTAAGACCACCAATTATTGGAGAGCCCACATTCTGCCTTTTAATAGTGATCTTGGGATTAGTGCCTTCTGTGTTGCTCCTGGTGAGAGAAGGAGCATAGGACCATTTTTCCTGGGGACTGTTAATCACTGGAAAGCCTAGTAACTGCTTCATAGGTACCAGCTTGGAATTAGTGCTCATATTTTGCTCCTGGTGAGAGAAGGAGCAGAGTGCATTGATTCGTGACTGTCTCTGGATGGGAAGTGAGTAACTGTGCTTGACCTTCCTGATTGGTCTGGTTGCTATTCAAGGCATCTACCAGGAAAAGGCTACAAGCCTATAGACCCTTGCATCATCTGGGACAAGACTGTGGATCACCAAACAGGCTGTGACCTGGTTCTCATCTTGGGATTGGTGATACTGTTTTCCGTCTGCTGAGAGACAAAGCAAAGGAGTATTGTATCCCAAAAGAGTGAAGCAGGGGTGAGAACAAAGTAGTAGTCAAGCAGTAGCCATCCAGTCGACACCCTCTTTTCATCATTCTTTACAAGTTAATTCTTTCTTTTTAGTAAGCACTGCTTGATGTGTTTCTAACTTTAGAATATCTGCCTAAATACGTCATCCATAAATCATCAGACTCTATTTATTAGTTTCTCCTAAAGTCTTTGGCAGCACAGTGTATAGCCACAGACACCTTCAGCTGACATTTTTCCTGTATAAGCACCACTGAAATTTCATCAATACATAGTTGACAAGCACTGCCCCCAGAGTTGCAAATTGGATACTCTTGACATTACTTTATATTCTCACTCCAACTGTCTAATCAATAAAATAGGGTCTGTTGTCATGGATATGAAATTTACCACTATTTCCGTTACCAACTTGGTGGATATGGGCATCCTGAGCCAATGTAGAAATTGCCTAATGTTTACTGACAACCAGTTAATTCTCAAATAAACTGATATGGTATGTGAGAGATGTATTTACACAATGTCACTGAAGGGAAATCTCTCACATAAAAGCCTTCCTAATGTCAGTAAGGTTGTCAGTAGTATACACTCCGCACCCATCCAACGCAATTCAAAGCGGACATATAGACGAACACATGCTGAAGCACTTAAATGTAACCTTCCTAAATGCCAAATACCTCCTAGACAAAGTATACAAATACTCTAGCAGCCCAAATGCATTCCTTCAAAAGAACACCCACATCAACACATGCAGCCAGAACTCATAGAGCTTCTACCTCTAAGCCCATAAGGCAAGTCACATCAGAATCCAGCATTCTAGTCATTTGAGATTCCATTGTGAGACACACTGATGTCCCTCTCACTCGGCTGAGTAAGGAGAAAGTCATGGACAGTTGCTTATCAGGGCCAGGATCCACCTCATTATGCACACACTTAAGTCATTGGACCAGAAGTACCAGTGTGACTCAATCATAGTCCATGTGGGTGTAAATGACCTGACACATGCCTCCCTACTCTTTATGAAGAGAGACATCATGGAGCACTTGGAATATGTGTCCCAGGCTGGTATGAGCCTAGTATTGATCAGCATTTTACCTTATCCAACAATCATGTCACAATATGAGCAAAAGATGACTGACTTTAATAATTGGCTTAGTGTCTGGTCTCATCTAAGGGGTTACAGTATTTGTCATCATGGGAGGAGATGGTCACTAGATCGCACTGCTTTGACAGAGATGTCTGCCCTTCTCCCTTCAAGACTTTTGAATATTAGCTAAAACATTGTCTTCTCCCACTGTGCCTTTTTTTAGGGAATGCCAAACGGAAAGTACTTCCAACATTGCAAATCAAAACCAAGAAAATCTAAAGGTGTTACTAAGTACCATTAGTGGTCCTACATAGCCATAGAAACCTCAACCAAAAATCTAAAGGTGCTGCTAAGTACCAGTAGTGGTTCTTCATAGCCATAGGAACCCCAACCAAAAATCTAAAGGTGTTACTAAGTACCGGTAGTGGTTCTACATGGCCATAGGAACCTCAACCAAAAATCTAAAGGTGTTACTAAGTACCAGTAGTGGTCCTACATGGCCACAGGAACCTCAACCAAAACTCTAAAGGTATTACTAAGTACAACTAGTGGTCCTATAGCCATAGAAACCTCAACCAAAAATTTAAAGGTGTTACTAAGTACCAGTAGTGGTCCTACATAGCCATAGGAACCTCAACCAAAAATATAAAGGTGTTATTAAGTAACAGCAATGGTCCTACATAGCCATTGGAACCTCAACCAAAAATCTAAAAGTGTTACTAAGTACCACTAGTGGTCCTACATGTTCACAGAAACCTCAACCAACAATCTAATGGTGTTTGTTTCTAAGTACCACCAGTGATCGTACATAGCTATAGGAGCCTCAACCAGAATAGCTTATACCCTGCTTTCTTGAAGATGTGTGTCAAAGAGCTAAATAAATCTCTAGCATACATCTTCAAACTATCCATCACCACAGCTAGAATTATCCACAGTTCAAACAATCACTTATGATTACAATTCAAATAATTCTAACTGCTTCCTCTCCTCTGGATTTCTGGCCTATATCCACTATTTGTTCTATTATCAAGACATTTGAAAGATTCATTTTAGATCAATATCTTGATAAGTACAGGCTATTCAATGATACTGAGCATTGTTTCCATAATGGATACAATGTCGTCACCGCTATTTACAGGGTTAGATAAATGTTGACTGAAAGGAGTTATATTTATAGACATTTGCAGGGTCTTTGATAGTGCTGACCATCCAAAATAAATACATAAGCTTAATACCACTGAATTTGCTGACAATGCAGTTCACTAGTTTCAAAACTACCTAGCTAGCAGAGCTTTAATAGTACAGAGGGAAAATCTACACACTAGCACAGTTAAAGTCTCTAGTTGGGCCTCGCATTGCTTTATATTAGGCTCCACATTGTTTGCCCTATTCATTAATAGCCTTACTACTTGCATCCCACCAGCTTACATTACACTTTATACATATGGCATCTCCAGCACAGAAATGGCCTTACATCTGGAGCTTTCTAAACAGATCTGCCAAAGGACATCTCTCCTCTCTTGATAATAGCTTAAAAATAATTAACATACTCTAATCATGTCCAAAACAACAGCAATGTCTTTTGATACATGACAGAAACTTGCAAATCCTCCCTATGAGCCATTCTCACACTCAACAAGATACCTGTGACAGTAATAGAGAAACCCAAACTTGCTAAGACTAGTTCTGGATCCACCTCTGTCATTCAGAATTCACATCTAATCCAGTTGTTTCAAAAATATTGACTCAACTGAAAGTTGCCTTTTCCATTTCCCACCACCTAAAAAGGAAGCTGGGAAACCTCTAGCTAAAAATATTGACTTGAGTGTGTTCTGCCAGTTGTCTCTGTCTACTCTGCCTATAACATTAACAAAATACAAACAACTATGATTTCTGTTTGTAGACTCATCAACCTTTCTTGAAGCTTAACAACTGTCCCAAAAGGAAGATCACATGTCCACTGTAAATAGTTCTGCTAATTTCTTTTAATAAAGTTGACCACTGAAGAAAACAGATTCCTGTCATTTGATTGAAAACTCAAAATATTAAAACCTATTTAATGCATGGGGGCACCTACACCTCCCCCCATAGCCTAAACACTTCAGTAATTAATTAAACCAAATCCGAGGTCACACTCCAGTGAAGAAAGGGCAAAATTCCATGTATGGTATTCTAGTTTTCAATATTTTGTGGTTTCAGCACTTTGAGTGTACAGTTAAATGATTGTAACCCAACCAGACATATTTATGGACTTTTCCAGAAATAAAAATATTATATGGACCAAAGAGTTGCATTATTAGAAAATGTCATGTATATGAATTTTGATGTTTATGTAAATAGCCTTTTACATGTTTACTTTATTGCTGACATTAAATTACCTCATAATTACCTTATACATGACCAGTGTAGTTATATTTTTAAATTTATACAAATAAATATTATGTATGGCTGTATAGCTTTAGGAATAATGAGCCAGCTATAGTAATTTGCTTATCATTCTGGGAGACCACATCTGCTGTGTCTGTGTGCTATTTGTTAAGCCATATTTATTTATTATTTATTTATTTATAGTTTGTTTGCCAGGATAGTCCATTGGGCCATGAGGAGCCTGTTTTCAATGGATTCCTGGGGAGAAAAGCTCCAGAAAATTATAAATTACAGGTTTAACATAAGAGTAAGTTATTAGAGAAATGTAATGTGCACAAATGAAACAAAATTAAACAAATAGAAAAACACGTATTAGTAGAGTGCACATATTAGTACAATGCAATAAGAGTAACATGGGAATCTACTGTTTTTTGGTTATGAATTATTGTTCACACATTTTATACAAATGTTTTTCAATTTAAGTTGTATTTACACTGTTTAACTTTTTTTGAAGTGGGTACTAAGTTGTCCATTACACAGTTTGCTTATTAGACACACAGGTGTGCTTTCACATATTGCAGATGCAATTCCAATTATGGGCTGTTTTAATTGGACACATTGATGATTTATGAAAATGAATTTTTCAGGTACATTCAAACTTGTTCATGCAGGCATGCCAATTAAGTTTTTCCTTCTGCTCAGACTAATCTATTAATGTCCTCTGCCTGCTTTTTCACAATAAAATGCTGTGACTATTGTCATGTTACCATACTGGTTCCTTGTCAGAAAGCACTGGCTTGTTTAACATTATCATCATAGCCATTTCAGCTGGCATGATGTATCTTATCTAGCTTGCCACACATTAAAAAGATGCTTTTCATAACTGCCTTAAAACAATTCAGTGCTGTCTAAATTGATTGTGGATTTATAGATTTTAAATTGATTTTTGTAAGTTATCTATCAATTAATAGCTGTATCATTACTTGCCGGTATGTGCTGAGGTTTTCCTATTCAGCAAGTGAAAAAACTATATCCATGAAGTTTAATCTTGTCATGAAGATAAATTAATTAAATTAAGCTAATTGTACTACAAAGTGCAAATGGGATACAATCAATCGAGAGACATTTCTTTGACTGTAAATAGATCAGAGAAATTGTTCTGAAACAGCTTTTCCCTTTTTTCCACTGTTGTGTGACCTTGGCGTAAGTATATATAATTATATGGGGTGTTGGGGGGCTCGCCCTGCTTAAAAAATGTTTTTGAAGAATTGATGAGAAGTGTTTCTGCAGAACTTTTCACTATATCTGCAGTCTATGAAATGGCTGTCCATAGAGCAACATTAATCCAATGCGATTTACCCTCACAAAAATAAATAACATTCCTTCAGAGAGCTGCCAGATTGAAGACCAAAGTTATCCTCATTGCCCCTTTTGGCCTTGACAGATTTGGTTTCCCTTCCTGTAGTCTCACCTAGTTCACCAACCTTTGATTCTGGACCCAGCTCCGGACCTCCTGTCTCATACAACGGACATGACATATCCGGACCTTCTGAGCCTCAAGCTGACAGCTTGCTTTCTCCATTTCCAGAAATAGCTATACAATTGATGCTGTCTTCCCCTGTGCATTGTATGTGGGCTGAAGATAACATTAGCACAATGTTCTGATAATGTTTTCAATGAGTTCACTGTATGTCTGTAGCAACTATCACAAATAATCACCACCTCAAAGGCAGCATGTCATTTCATCATTTTACCTGCACCTGTCTGCTTTATTACCAGACAGGATAGCAAATAATGGGGTATTGGGCAAGAATAGCCTCCACAGTTGCTGTTGAAGGTTGCTATCTTATTTCCAGTCATTGAATCCTGAGCATCTTGATAAAACGGAGTTGCAAATTAATTGTAAGAGCAAGCATTTCTGTCTTTAGAATCATAATTGTCACTAAAGAGTAACAGAGATGAGTAATAATCAACCATGGAAAGGCGAACAGGAACACGATCAGAGACGACTTTATAATAAAAATAGTTTATTAAATCCAAGTAAAGTTAGCGCTTTCGGCCAAACCAATGTTCAGCCTTCATCAGACAAACAGCAGAATGTATGATTAAAAACTTTTTATATTATTTACATATGCTTAGTGCCAATCGAAAGCAAGTGCATCTGTTAATTAAATATAACCATGGTGACCTTAAAGAAATATATTACATTGCTTGTAAAAATATATATTTTTACGATTTCTAAGACTAGATGTATTCATACAAGACCTAGTCTTTGAACAGAATAATATAAAAAGTTTTTAATCATACATTCTGCTGTTTGTCTGATGAAGGCTGAACATTGGTTTGGCCGAAAGCGCTAACTTTACTTGGATTTAATAAACTATTTTTATTATAAAGTCATCTCTGATCGTGTTCCTGTTCGCCTTTCCGTGGTTTTTTGGAGTTTACTGGTTTTTTCGTTAGTGTGTGGTGTATGCAGGTGGCGAGCGGAACCGGAGAGGCTTCACCTGTTCTTTTCACAAAGCAGAATGGTAGTGACGATGTAATGGATAATTCGAATGTCAATTTAACAGCACTGGTAGAAGTACTTTTAGGAAGGGTTGACACTCTTACTCAAAAAGTTGATGCAATGTCAGCCTTTCCTTCAGCACAGAGAAGCGGACCCTCAATGCCGAGTTTTTCTCAGCATAATGACAGCAACTCTTCTTTACCTAATGGGCAGCAATCTCCTGCATTTCGGAGTGCAGTTACCGGATCTTCAGCAGGGGATATAGTACCAACGACTGCGACTGAACAACACCGTTCTATTCCACTTGTGTCTGGAATACTGCAAACAGGTAACATTCCTGTTAGTTCCCAGATACGCACGAACAGTGATGGGATCCCCAATAACCAGGGGATTCCAATTATGGCTAACTTTTTGGTGAATAATAATTTCTTTAGTCAAGGGTTCAATTTACATGCTGAACCTACAACTTCACAAGTAGATGGCAATTGCATTTTAGGCGATAAAATTGATGAATTTGACAACAAACTATACAAGTGTAAAAAATTGCAACTAGAAGTTTCGTATTTAAGCGAATGTGTTAAAAATAGGATAATTCCAAAGGGGTTACGCCAGTGGCGGTTTCCAGCTGGCTTATTGGACAACTCTCCATTTTGCCAAGAACTGATCGATTTATTTGATCGACAGGGTATATAGTTTTTGCAAGCTCTCATTTCTTTTTATTCCAAGGACATAGTTACTCTGTCAGCTGAATTGGAGTCCTTGGAACAAGCCATAACATCCGATAAAGAATTTTTTCGTTATAAATACGACTATTGTCGAATTTTTTCCAGTATTGAGGCCAGCATGGAAAAACTGTTATTTACAAAGAAAAAGAAACTTAATAGGGACTTAACTGATTATTCTAACAAATGTGCCTATCCCAGGCCTTCTCGTAGGGCACAAATACCTCATAATGAGGATAGTAATCATGTTCAACCAATCAGTGAAGTTAATTCTATGAACAATAATAGCAATTTCAACATCCAAAATAATTTCACTGAACAAAGGCAGGGTATAAGAAGGAGTCCCAGGTTTAATAATAACAACGCTGGTGCCAATAATTCAAACCAGGGCAATGCACCTGAGCTTGTACCGAGGGACAACAATCAAGTACAAAGTTACACTACAGACAATATTAATCAGCAGAATGACCAGGATTTTCACCAGGCCAACAATCCTCGAGACAACAATCGTCCCCGGGCCCAGGCAGTGAACAACACGAGGAACAAGAGACGGGGAAGGAGGAGATGATCCAAATCCCCAATTTTGGCCTCGAACCAAAAATGTTAACTAGTTCTCACAGTGATTTTACTGTCTACAATTATACACTTATTGACATACAGCAAGATATGGTAGACTTTTTTGCTAAGGACATTTCTTTTGCCCCAGGCCAACATATGGATATAGGGAGGACGATTATTGATTTAAAAGTATATGTAAGGAAACTCAATCTGAATTCCTTACTTGGCAATGATACTCCAATATTTAACACTTTAAGGGTTTCCAGTTCTTATAACCCAGCCCTTCACCCCATTCTAGCTGTTTTTGAAAAAATGTGTGAAATTGACCTTTGGGCAATAAAGAATCAAGTTATGTATAGCAACCAAAGATATTTTAACAACATCACTATGCTGGAATGGGATTTTCTCCGGTTGTTGAAGGATTGCAGTATCCGGGTCATGAAACCGGACAAAGGAGGGGGGGTGGTTTTGATGGACCATTATAAATATGTGGAATACATGATGGAGCATTTGGACACACCAGTATATAAAGAAGTATCTCTTAATGAAATACATGGAGCTTATAAAAAGATTAACAACATCTTGTATGATCTTCTTATGGAGGGTTTCATTGACCCTGACACATATAAATATTTACAGATGGCGGCTCCAAAAATTCCGTTTTTTTTCGGCACACCTAAGTTGCATAAACGATTACACGCACCCCCCTTTAGACCAATTGTTGATGGGAGGGGTTCGGTCACCTACGCATGTGCTAAACTTGTAGACAGTATCATAAAACCCCTCTTAGAAAACGAGGTACATATCTGTAAAGATTCTTGGTCCTTTTTGAAGGACATTAGTAAAATAAGATATACCATTGATTCAGTGTTTTTGACAATAGATGTTAAAGACCTCTATACTGTCATACCGCAAGAGATAGGACTTACCTGGGTTAGAGAATTTATGGTTGCCAAAAAAGTGGAAGAGAATACTATCTATTTAATTGAAACACTTTTGGAGTTGGTATTAGCGAACAATTTTTTCATTTTCGAGAATAGTTTCTACCTCCAAACATCGGGTGTTGCCATGGGTTCCCCTTGTGGTGGTTCGTTTGCGAACGCCATATTGGCGTATTGGGAAGTTGAATTGTTGTTCAAAGATGAGTTATTTCAACAACATGTCTCCTGGTACACTAGGTACCAGGATAACATTTTTTGTATTTGGAAGGGAGACAAGGAACTTATCCCCTTATTTATTGAAAGGATTACTAACATGACGGATTTCTTACAGTTCACTTTCAACATAGCTGATACAGAAATTAACTATCTGGACATACTTCTCATTAAGGATATGACTAATCATAGATTCAAAAGTACCATTTATAGAAAACCCACGTATTCAAATTCTTTGTTACACTTTTCCAGCAATCACCCTTACTATCAAAAAAGATCTGTTATAAAAGGCCAAATTGTAAGGGCAGCACAAATGGTTACTGATGACTATGATTTTCAGATTGAATGCAATAAATTAAAAAACATGTTCATATCTAGAGGGTATCCACCTAATTTAATTAATAACATCATTTTGGAGGTATCTAGTAAACGAGATGTGGGCCATTTTGTCCCTCTTCTTTCTAGTAATAACAATAATGAAGTGGCGGTAAATCCGGAGAATTCATTATTACCAGCAGGGGTCCCTAGGGGTAACCGGTTGGAAAACAATAATTACTGTACTACTTTTTTACATACCTTTTCATTGGATTTTTATAAAATCAGGGAAATTATCAACAAAAACTGGGATGTGATAAAACATGACAGTACTCTCTCTAGTACATTGGGTGAAAAACCAAAACTAACTTACAGGAGGGGACATAATTTAAAAGCAATTCTAGAGAGACCAAAGAAAAAGTCTACCTCCAACCGGCCGCACAGAATGCACAAGTGTGGTGCATGTGCGCAGTGTAAATTCATTAAAGTTGGCACCCAATTTACTATCAATGATAAGGTATATAAGGTGGACAACCACTTCAACTGTGATTCTAAATCGGTGGTTTATGCTGCTCTGTGTAACCACTCTAAAGCTTTTTACATTGGTAAAACGGAGCGTAGAATAAAAACCAGAATTTATGAACACATGTATGCTGTTAGTAGACATGATGAAAACAATGCTTTAGCTAAGCACATTCTACATAACAGCGGGCATTCATTTAATTTTGTTGTATTGCAACAAAGAACTCCAGAAATAAGAGGGGGCCCGTGGCAAATAAGACTAGAAATCGACGAACTTATGTGGCAGATTCGAACTAGAGCCCATCTCATACCAGGAATCAATGATAATCTTTCTATCAAATGTGTCCTTAAGTGGCTTTCCCATAATAGGTAACTTAATTGTACAACTTAAAAGTATTTTGTTGACAACTTATAGTAATATATATATATAGAAATATTTTATCCTTTGTCAAAGGTGCAACATAAGGAACTAAAGTACTAATTGAGTTTACCATTTCTTATTATTTACTTGAGGGTGATTGGTATTGGTTTTGTAAAGAACATATATTTTTACGATTTCTAAGACTAGATGTATTCATACAAGAACTAGTCTTTGAATAGAATTTATAACATGAACTTTATCCTAACAAGTTTTTATGAACAAAAACTGTAACTACAAAATGGACCACATGGGCCGTTTTGTATATAAAAGATCCTAAGACATTTACAAATATATTTATTTATAATATGTCTTGGAATTGGGTGTAATTAATAACCCAGATGTGTTTTTGGTGATGTTAGTGGTATACGATAAACTGATAAGCTAACATCTAAGGGGTCCGTTTTCATTTATAAGAACGAGGATTATAATGTAAGGTCCAAGGATAATTTGTATTTTAAAATGTTTACACATAGCTTACGTTTACTTTATAACACTATATGTACTTTTTAGTATATTTTATACTTTAAGCGTAAGCAATTTTTAAGATTTTGTTTTGTATTATGTAATTGCATTAAGGGACATTAGTAAGTGTTTTTTACAAGCAATGTAATATATTTCTTTAAGGTCACCATGGTTATATTTAATTAACAGATGCACTTGCTTTCGATTGGCACTAAGCATATGTAAATAATATAAAAAGTTTTTAATCATACATTCTGCTGTTTGTCTGATGAAGGCTGAACATTGGTTTGGCCGAAAGCGCTAACTTTACTTGGATTTAATAAACTATTTTTATTATAAAGTTGTCTCTGATCGTGTTCCTGTTCGCCTTTCCGTGGTTTTTTGGAGTTTACTGTTTTTTTCGTTAGTATGAGTAATAATCAGCATAAACATAGCTTTGAAGTCATATCAGTCATTAAAATCAGTGTCTTTAAATGAATTTTTAACAGTCAGAGTTAACAAATTTTTAAG
Source organism: Protopterus annectens (assembly GCF_019279795.1). NCBI lineage: Eukaryota > Metazoa > Chordata > Ceratodontiformes > Protopteridae > Protopterus > Protopterus annectens. The sequence goes on along the minus strand of NC_056736.1, from coordinate 617,165,641 downwards.
ATGCAACACAAAATGCATGTATGTGTGCATGCATGTGTGTGTATATGTGTATGCATGTGTGTGTATATGTGTGCATGTGTGTGTCTGTATGTGTGTGTATATGTGTGTGTGCATGCGTGTGTGTGTATATGTGTGCGTGCATGCGTGTGTGTGTATATGTGTGCATGTGTGTGTGTATATGTGTGCATGTGTGTGTGTATATATGTGTGTGTATATGTGTGTGTGTGTGTGTGTGTGTGTGTGTGTGTGTGTATGTGTGTGTATATGTGTGTGTGCATGTGTGTGTATGTGTGTATATATGTGTGCATGTGTATATGTGTGTGTGTATATGTGTGTGTATATGTGTGTGTGCATGTGTGTGTATATGTGTGTGTATATGTGTGTGTGCATGTGTGTGTGTATATGTGTGTGTATATGTGTGCGTGCATGTTTATTTATTTATTTTATTTTATTTTACATTTGTTGACCGGGCTAGTCTAGCTGAATATATGTCCATTTTCAGTAGAGGCCCGGGGAGATAAGCTCCAACATTCAAAATGAAATTACATTAAAAAAAAACATGTGAAAAAACTTTACAGCAGTACATGAACATACGCAAATAAAGATAACATTTTAACTGGTGACAAAGTTATAAAGTACAAATTGCAGAAAGTAGAACATTTAGATAAGAATATTATTACAAACTATTGCTTAAAGTGGTATTTATGGTGAATACTAGCATAATGTATAGTAATAGAGGATACAGGATAGTATGAAGATGTCTGGCATATATATATATATATATATATATATATATATATATATATATATATATATATATATATATATAAATACCTGTATGTAGATAGTGAGAAGGAGATATAGAATCAGTGGATGTAAATATAAGGTACATACAGTGGTCAAAAAGATGTAGAATGTAGTCAGGTGTCGGGGGCTAAAGTTAGTCAGGATTACTACAGGGGCACAGCCATTGTGATTTAAGGTAGAGTTTAAGTTTCTTTTTAAAGAGAGATTTTGAGGGAATAGAAGAAAGTTCATAGGGAAGGAGGTTCCAGTTTTTTCCAACAGTGTTAGAAAAGAAGAAGTCTCCAGCTTTGTTGTTTGCTTTGTCAATTTTTACAAGAAGTTTGTGTGCTGATCTTAGGGAGTTTAGGTTGTGGTAGGGGTGAATAAGAGTAGATAGTATAGGTGTTTTGTCAGGATGATATAGAAGTTGATGGGTTATGGCTAGTTGATTAATTTTTAGTTGTTGCTGAAATTCTGGCCAACCTAGTTGTTTTAGATTAGTACAGTAGTGGGTTCTAAAAGGGTTGCCTGTAGCAAATCTGGCTATGCTGTGGTAGGAGTTTTCTAGCTTCAACAGATTCTTTTTTGATAAGTTAGTATAACTGGGTGAGGCATAGAGAAGGGGTGAGATAAGATGTGAGTGGGCAATAGTTATTCTAGATTCTGGAGTGAGGAAAGGTTTGATTTTGTAAAGAGAGCCTATTTTTTTATTAATATTTTTCAAAGTGCTGCTTATGTGGGTATCGAAGTTAAGGTTGTTGTCAATGGTAATGCCTAGTAGTTTAGTAGTATAATCTTGTGATATAGGTGTGGCATTTTTAGATGTTATTGTAAAGTCTATGTGGGGAGATTTACTGGAAGGTGTGAAGAACAGGAGTTTTTTTTTTTTTTGGGTTTAGTAGGAGACAGCATTGAGAAAACCATTCTTCTACAGAATTAAAAATGTGTTGAGTAAGGGAGTGAAGTTCAGAGACAGATTTTGCTGAGCAACACGTGTGTGTGTATATGTGTGTGTGCATGTGTGTGTGTATATGTGTGTGTGCATGTGTGTGTGTATATGTGTGTGTATATGTGTGTGTGCATGTGTGTGTGTATATGTGTGTGTATATGTGTGTGTATATGTGTGTGTGTGTGTGTGTGTGTGTGTGTGTGTGTGTGTGTGTGTGTGTGTGTGTGTGTGTGTGTGTGTGTGTGTATGTGTATGGATCTACTTCAGTAGATCGAGTTTTTTGAATGCCGAAGACCATAATCACGAGAATATATGACAGGAACTGACAAACCACTGAAATGCTGAAGATCGAATGTCAGAATATTGGATATGCAGTGAATTAGTGCATTATATGAGTGCTTATACCTTTAAGTAGATGTACAAAGTATGTGATTAAAAAAAAAAAACAATAAGTTGGACAACATGGCTGACGTAACGTATGTCAGTTTGGGCAAATTAGGAGCAGTGTATACAAATAGTATATGTCAAAAAAGAGGTGTGTATGTTTTTTTTACATTTGTGAATATGTTGTGTGGAGATCATGGTACAGTGGGGGGGTGGGAAATTTACCTTTCCCCTACTGTAGTGGGACCTTGGAGTTAGTATATTTAAGCTTCAGGGGATGTGGGAGGTGCAGACCCCATGCATACAAGTGTATTTTGCTTTATTCAATGGGAGTGGAATGCTGTATATGTATTGGTGGTTTTAGTTTTCTGAAGTAGATATATATATATATATATATATATATATATATATATATACATATACACATATCTACTTCATACGTTCGACATTTCAGAATGCCGAATTTCATATGACTTGGACCATATGATCGACATTTGAAATGTCGAACATATGAAATAGAAAAGTAAAAAGCAAAAAACACTTACCTAAACACTGCTAGCAGAGGGGCAAGCCCCCTTGCACCCCCATGGGGGATTATGCCCCCCACACCCCCTGTAACTGAAATATACCAAATCTGAGATCACACTGTACTGTGAGTACTGTGGTTTTGTTTTTTTTTTTTTTTTTATTTTTGTTTTATAGTTTTTATAACATGCTTTAGCAAAAGTACTTTTTCAGTGAAAAACACTTTCGCTAAAGTGTGTTCGGCCGATGTGGTTTTGATTGTTTGGGCTTTCGCTCAATAACACGAGATCCATATATATATATATACACACACACACACACACACACACACACACATACTTACACATATTTGAGTCTCTCATCATTTTCCAATGGGCACAATACCGGAGGAGAAAAACACTATTCTTTCTTGATCTAATCAAAAATGATACAATAACTGAAAAAAAGTAAAAAAAAAAAAAAAAAACTATTTGTTGTGTATTATATATAGCAACTTCAAGATCACAAAGCAGTGGAGTAAGGACAAATTCCCAAACTTCGTTTTATGACATCTCATGTGGAAAGTAGCTGAAAGACTGAAAAAGAGGACTGTAAGAACGTTCACTCTTAGAAACTGTTAATATGCACACACACACACACACACACACACACACACACACACACACACACACACACACACAAACACATGCACACACAGGTGTGTGTTATGTATATATATATATATATATATATATATATATATATATATATATATATATATATATATATATATATATGTATACTTTGCCTGTAGTATTTTTGTTCATTGAGTTGTGAGTATTCAGAATAAAGCCAGGCAATTCTGTTTATATTGCTTGATTAATGAGATATTTGCAGGAATATGAAAATTGCATGCTATACGTTATTTGTATACTTATGGATATTGTAGATCAGTATGTATGTGTGTCTTTAAGAAGCTTTCCTTGGGCTTACACATATGTATAAATACTGAGCATGTGTGAGCCTGACTGCCATTTTGTTGTAAGCTTCTGTGATGTAAGCATGCATGTCTATATAGTCTGTCAGTTAATCAGTTTGTTTATATTTTGTACTGCTGCTATCCTGATGTGTTTCTGTGTAATAAAGCATATAAACGAACTACCCTGCCTGTTCGGCTTCAATTGTAAACCAAGATGAGCGACATGGTATCAGAATGGAATCCAGACTCAAGACCAACAGGCACTCAGTTAATGGTGGAGGAATATAGAGGAATGGGTCATCCCTACTGCATGTACAACTCACAAATACAGGTTAGAAATGAATTTCAGATATCAAAACTTGCTAAAATGATTTCTTACTTGAAGAATATAAAATGAAGCACTCATAATGCCCAAAACAAATTTCTAGTTAAACAAAATGTACGAAACTGTGACATATTGATAAAAATATTCAAAATAGTTATAAAAATGACTTGAAATAAAGTCCAAATCACATAAAATGTTTAAAATAAGGAAAAAAATTGCATTTTTTTCGCTATGTGCTACTTTATTAGATTAATTAAAGCTATATGAGATATCCAAAGTATACAATGTTAGCAAATTTGTGTCATATTATAGTGCAGTTAATTCTCAAAATACAGTCATTTCAAAGCATATTTCACAAAGTACAGTATTTCGAACAGTTTATTGTGCATTTGAATGTTATTATAAGTACTGGCTGTGTGTGCATGTTCGTACATAATTACAAGGGCTACATTTTCAGTGTGTGTGGGCAAACTTTGTTGGCTTGGCTGGTCAGGCCCTCTTGTCCTTGATAATAATATTACAGAGAATTGGAGAGTGTTTGAGCAAGAGTACGATATTTTCATACAAGCTACATTTTCTGATAAAGATGCGTGTACAAACGCATTTACTCTGCTTAATTTAGCTGGTTCAGAAGCCATAGAAAGAGAGCATTCAATTGTGTATGCATGTGTTGTGTTTGCAGGAAAGGGGAGAAAACCATCATATAGTGGTAGCAGCTGAGTTAAGGTAAGACCCCAAGTGCTTAAAATGTAAATTTAGAAAAATGTGTAACTCACAAATGAATATTACAATGGAAAGCCTATTGTTTTAGACAAGGGATAAAAAGCCTGGTGAACCTTTTGCAGCATATATAAAAGCTTTGTTTCTCAAGGCAAAAATGTACAGATTTGGTGATTTAAGGGATGAAATGATAAAGGGCAGACTAATGTGTGGTATTAAAGATGATCCTGTGAGAAAGATTTTGCTTCCTGACTGTGATTTAACTTTGAATAAGGCCACTGAGATTTGTCAGATACATGAGCTCACAGAAAAGCACACAAATATGCTTACAAATGAGAAATACATGCTTCCAGTATCTTCTAATGCTAATGTTGGTAGTATGCAGCACATGGTTAAAAGAAACAGGCCCAAGAACATGACAGCAACTGTAAACCATACACCAGTCACTGGGAAACCCTGTACCTTTCTAGCAAATTCCAGAGTGTGCACAGTCTTAGTGAAGCACAAGGGTGAGTCAGTAAACTCAAAGCATGTTCCTACACCTAGTCTCATAGTCAACTGTCATAATTGTGGTGGTAATCATGTGTCTAAAAGAGAAAAGTGCTTAGTTTTTGGTCAGCAATGCCACAGATGTAAAAAGTGGAATCATTTCCAAAGATTTTGTAAATCAAAAGAGGCACATTCCTTTATTAAAAGGGAACATTCAAAGAGACAAACTGATCAATTAGAAAGCTGTGACCCTACTTTTTATGTTGATGGTGTGTTTCTGCTTAATGAAATAGCCAATGCAGTAGATTTGTGGGCAAAGAATGAAGTATTTTGTACTGTTTGGATAAATGGAAGACCCCTAGATCTCAAAGTTGACAAAGGTTCAAAGTGGAATGTTATGCCTGCTGAAACATTTGCTAGTGTATGTGCTGGTGAGAAGCTTGATTTGGCAAAGTTTGCAAAACATGTTGCTTATGGTGGTGAAGAAATTCAAACCCAAGCTTCAGTAGTGCTTTCATGTTACTCTGCTGGGAACAGCTATGACTTGCAATTTTCTGCAGTCAAAAAGCATGATCAGTCATTATTAGTCCCCAGAGACAGTTTGAAAATGTGACTACTTTCATTTACTAAGGAAGTCCATAAGCTTGAAAGACCATTTTTCTAATTTTGCCCAGTCTATTTTTTCTACTCTATGCTGATCTTTTTGAAGACAAACTAGGCTAACTCCCACTTGTGTACTCCATGAATTTGGATCCTGAAGTCAGCCTGGTTGTCAGACCAGCACAGAAAGTTCCAGTAGCTATACAGAACAGAGTCAAAGCTGAGGTAGATAAAATGGTGCAGCAAGGTGTGATTTGTCCAGTTGATGAACCAACTGAATGAGTATCTTCCATGGTAGCGGCTCATGAGATAAGCTCAGATGATATCAGAATATGTATTGATCCAAGATATTTAAACAAAGCACTGAAAAGACCTCATCATCCAATGCGTAAAGTCAAAGAAGCTACTGCTCTTATGCCAAATGCCATTGTTTTTTTCTGTTTTGGATGCAAAGAGTTCATTTTGGCAAATTTTGCTTGACTGGAAATCTTTTTTGCTAACCACTTTCAGTACTCCTTTTGGCAGGTACAGATTTTTAAGAATGCTATTTAGGATAAATTCTGCCAATGAAGTCTTCCAGCAATTTTTTTCTGGGTATATGTGTGCTATTATATTAGATGATATTCTAGTAGGAGGTAATGGTGAAGTTGAGCATGACAGAAACCTCAAGAAAGTTACAGAAAGAGCATGTGGAGTGAATCTTAAGCTGAATCCTCAGAAGTGCAAGTTCAGGCTACAAGAAGTTACTTATGTTGGCCATTTGTTTACCAGTTCAGGCTTAGGACCAGATCCTTCCAAGCAAACAGAAATTCTTGAGATATCAACTCCAGACAATGTTCAAGTTTTCTTGGTATGGTTAACTATCTAGGCAAGTTCATGCCAGACTTGAGCCAACTTTCAGCACTGCTTAGAGAGCTGCCACAAAAACATGTGTCCTGGTCCTGGTCAGAACAATACCAGAGAACATTTGATGTCCTGAAACAGAGAATTGCTAGTCCACCAACTCTCAGATACTATGATGTTCACAAACCAATTACTCGTTCTTGTGATGCTTCAGAATTTGGTCTTGATGCAGTCATTCTTCAGGATGGTAGGCCAGTAGCCTATGTGACCAGAACTCTAACCTAAAGTGAAAAGCAGTATGCACAGTTAGAGAAAGAACTCTTGGCAATTGTGTTTGCATGTTCGAAGTTCTATTATTATATTTATGGTAGACCTATCCAGATTGAAACAGATCACCAACCTCTAGTTACATTTTTGGGAAAGCCTATGCACACAGCTCCTGCCAGATTGCTACTCATGATGTTGAAATTGCAAAAGTATAATTTCAATCTTGTCTACACAAAAGGCAAACTTCTTTATTTTGCTGATACATTACCCAGATCACCCAGAAATACCACTGAACAGCATGAAAATGAGCAACTTGATTTTGAAGTCATGGAAGTGAGAAATTTTTATCCACGTGTCTTGATGAGCTTAGAAGTCATACAGCCTCAGATCCAGTTCTTCAGAAGCTCAACCACTTTATCAGTCGAGAATAGCCGTCAAAGTAATCTTGCTTACCAGTTGATGTGCAACCATATTTTCCTTACAGAGATGAGATTTTGTTTGACAATGGTATCATCATGAGAGGTCCAAAAGTGATCATTCCAAAATCCTTACAACAAGAGTATATTACTGTTTTGCATTGTGGCCACCCAGGAGTAGATTCTACCAAAAAAAGGATGAGAGGTCTAGTATTTTGGCCTTCTATGTCACAGGATATTGAGAGAGTACTTTCATCTTGTTCTGAATGTAATAGTACTAAGCCATATCAACAAAAAGAACCACTTCACCTAAACAAGATTCCTGAACTACCTTGGTCAAAAGTAGCTACAGATATTTTTGAATGGAATGGTCAACGTTACTTGGTTTTAGTAGACTCTTATTCAAATTGGTTGCAGATTGGCCTACTTCTTAATCTAGCATCCAGTACTGTGATTACTAAGCTGAAGCATCATTTTGCAGTCCATGGTAGTCCGCACAGTTATTTCTGACAATAGTACACAGCTTACAAGCCAGCAGTTCAAAAGATTTGCTGGAGAGTGAGACTATACTCATGTTACAAATAGCCCTGAGTACCCATAGTCAAATGATTTAACAGAACATGCAGTTCAAAGTGCAAAACAATTACTAGAGAAGTCAAAACAAGATAGTAGTGATGTTTTCTTGAATCTCTTTAATCTCAGAAATATTCCTCATGATAAGCATCTTGGTTCACCTGCACAGAGACTTCTGTCGAGACAAACCAGAACCACACTACCAGTTAGTAATAATCTGTTGGCTCCATGTGTCAAGAACAACAGATCAGTTAAAGCCCATCTATTGAAGAAGTATTTTTCCCAGAAGTCCTATTGTGATAAGACCAGCAAACATCTCAATCCATTACAAAAAGGGGAGATAGTGAAGATGCAGGCATCCAAAGGTTTTGATCAGATTGGAGTTGTGAAAAGTGTATATCCAGAGCCGATATTGTACATTGTAGAATCACAAGGAGCAGAATTTAGGTGGAATCAGAAACATCTGGTCCCAGTGTCTGAGCCTGTATTGCAGTATCATACCTGCGTGAAAGATTCTAAATCTCAGAGTGAGTTATCCTGCGTTCCAGTACCAGTGGACGTTCCAGTAAATATCCCTGTTCCTGAAAAGAATCCTGAAACAGATTGTTCACCAATGACTGTCCCTGCTGCTAAACCCAGTTCTGATTGCTATATCATCATAGATCAGGTCACATTTCCAGACCATGTTCCAGATACACAGCAACCTGGACATGAATGTTGTGTTTATTTCTCAGTGTCTGTATAATTGTACGTCTTTTTCAGATGTCATTTTATTGTGGGCAATTCGCTAAAGAGGGAGGATGTAGCTCAGTATGTATGTATACCTTCAACAAGCTTTCCATTGGCTTGCACATGTGTATAAATACTGAGCACGTGCAAACTTGACTGCCAATTTGTAGTAAGCTGTTGAGATGTAAGCATGCATGTTTATGTAGTCTGTCAATTAATTAGTTTGTTTATATTTTGTACTGCTCCTGTCCATCTTGATGTGTTTCTGTGTAATAAAGCATATAAACAAACTACCCCACCTCTTTTTCTTCAATTGTAAAACAAGATGAGCGAAAGATGAACATCAAGTAAATCTCCATTGTTGCTCTAGGCAGAGTCAAGTATCACCAGGAGTTATGTGTTCATATTCAGAGCTTTAAGCTGATATATTTCAACTATTGTATGTAATATAGTATTGCAGTTATTAATCAAATAAGAATATGCAAAAACCAATGCCTAGAGGCATCACAACAATTTAATTGTAGTACTACATTAACCTAGCATTTCAAGCAACACTTGTACATACTATATAAACTTACTGAAAGGTATACCTTGTATTGTTAACAGTATATTATTTCACTCTATTTTAGGTCATTAAAACACAATAAAATCCAAAGTCTGCCTGATGAGGTTTTTGCGAAATATACAGACCTTCAGAAACTGTAAGTACTCTTGCTTATCACAAGTATCTCACATTTATGGGTGGTACATTCTGTATAAACAACAGTATGCATTTTTCTTTCACTTCATTTGTTTTAATCCTATTGTGTTAAATTGTATACAACAAATTGACCCAAAGATAAACCAGAATGAGTCAGTACACATTTTTGTCTTTTGTTCATTTTGTTTATAACGTAGCTGTTATCTTACACTTTGGTGAAACAATGACCCGCAGTTAAAAATATCAGTAACATTTCTACTTATGAAATCTGCAACACATAAAGCCATGGCTTGGCGATTTTGACTGAGTTGCTTGGTATCAAGTATTTCATTTAATTATTTGTTCATCCATTCATTTGGTAACAGAACAAACTGCAGTTACTTCTCACTCGTGATAGAGAAGAAAATGAAAAATGAAAGCTAAATGAACCGAACCGCAGTAGAAAAGTACCCACAGAATGTATAACATTACCTAATGCTGTATAAAACCACAATGTTATACAAGACATGCCTGACATTTATCCACACTCTGTTTGAGAGTGTGACATGATTTTTGTTACTGCTACTCACAGAAAACAATGATGGAAGACAAGACACTGCCATACATCTCAAACTCTTCACGCAGATATTCTGGGGAAAGCCAAAACTAATGTAGGCAGGCACAAAGATCCAAGATCAGCAGTAAATTTTAATATTGCTCTTATAAACTAAGAAAGGTACTAGAATAACAGGTTTTATATTAACATGCATTTCCCAAAGCATATTTAATTGTTATAACTTAATGACTGCAATTCTAAATGATTTGCCAGAAAACCACACATTTTATGAGGAACTGACTAAAATATGAGGCAAAAATCTGGACATTTTGTGAAAATATGGATAGTAGAGAGGTGTGGATATTGCAGAAAAACAAAAGTAAGCCATTCTGAAGGAGAAGTTAACGAATGAAAGAGAGAGGCAATTGAAAAAGCAATCAAAGAAAGACTAAGGGATGATATTTTCTTCTAAGTTCTTTGAAGGAATTAATGAAGCCTTTCAGAGATGTTTTTCTAAACAGTGAGGTTGTATCAAGTGCATTTCCCAGTAATGGAGAATGCCCTAGTAGTAATTGAAGGTTTATGAAATGGGACAGATTGGAAGTTCACTCAGAGTCAGGAAACTGTCACTGTCTTACAGCATGCAATTTGTGATACAGAGTGAACAGAAGTGCAACAGTAAAATACAATAATACAACCAAAAAGCTCAGATGAAACAAAATAAATTAAAATGAACTCACTGTGGCAAAAATAAAAAAAAATACACACTAGACGGAACTGGCACTAAGCACATTTGTCCTTTAATGATGCAAAGAACTTCATCAGAATACAGTAACAAGGAAAAGATGCTGTAGAAATAAATGGTAATATACTTATAAGATGTGCAGCCAAAGAAAGGAAGATATTTAAAAAATACAAATCCAGTAACCAATAACAGAAGAATAGCATTTTGAGTAGCTATAGTAACTAGCTTGGTCTATTTATAATATGTACATATGTGTGAAAGGGGAGGGCTTTAGTAAGCCAGTGTAATGCACACTTTATATTGATGTTCTCATTAAGAACAGGAGCAGCCTCGGCATTCAGCAGCACTTGCCATTTCATGTCTCTGACCTGTAAGAGAGTATCACAATTGTCAAAAACATATCAACTTGTTAAAGGACAAAAAAATGTAACCCTGAGAAATTAAAACAAACCTCCTTGTGGCAAAGGCATTATTATCACTGTTATGGGGCACTGCATACAAATGTTCTTTAATTTGATCTGACAGCTTATGGCATGTCTTTCCAATATAAAAACTGCTGCAGGAATTTGCACATAGCTGCAGATACTACACATTTAGAGTGACAGTCATATTATTTAGTAAAATGTACCACATAATTGCAATGTGGAAAAACATTGTTCACCAGTATAAATATATTTGCAGACTATACAGTTATTGCACATATGCATTCCTTTATGGCCTTGGTTAAAGTCAGGTTGTCCCATATAAATGGTGGATCTGTTTTCAAATTGCATTCTAAGGGTTCAAGTCTTTTTATATGCAAAGCTGGGAGTAATGCCAAGCACCTTACTTACTGATTGATTGTTAGCAATAATGTCCCAGTTTTACATGAGGATACTTCTGATGCCTGACATATCACTACTTATAGGAACTGGGAAGCTTAATGTCAAATCTCTTTTAGGTTGATCATTGGCTGTTTGGGTAAAACCATGGTGAATAACAGGCTGGAATTTAGTATAGTGGTTTGTTAGAACTTCCTCAAATAGTCTCTGTAATAATTTTTCGGGATAATTACTTAACATAAATAGTCTTATTAAGAGAAGTGCAACAGTAGATAAGGTGAATAGCTTTAATGATAAGTAAATGCTTAGTCCTACTATTAGAAGTTTGAATTCCAAATATAAGCGTAATGCAATGCAGAACTATATGTGATCCATGACCATTGATGTTACGCTATTGCAAGACACTAAGATAGCTAAAAGTTGCTGGAGATCTTTGAGTAGTGTTTTGAGTTAGCTAACAGGTGCTGGAGATCTGTAAGTAGTGTTTTCAGTTAGCTAACAGGTACTGGAGATCTTTGAATAGTGTTTTGAGTTAGCTAACAGGTGCTAGAGATCTGTGAGTAGTGTTTTGAGTTAGCTAACAGTTGCTGGAGATCTGTGAGTAGTGTTTTCAGATAGCTAACAGGTGCTGAAGATCTGTAAGTAGTGTTTTCAGTTAGCGAACAGGTGCTGGAGATCTGTAAGTAGTGTTTTCAGTTAGCTAACAGGTGCTGGAGATCTGTAAGTAGTGTTTTGAGTTAGCTAACAGGTACTGGAGATCTTTGAATAGTGTTTTGAATTAGCTAACAGGTGCTGGAGATTTGTAAGTAGTATTTTGAGTTTCCCAACATTCTTACACTTTAGCAAAAACATCTAAATGGGGAGTAGCTATTCATAGGCGCCAGAAGCTGTTAAACACTGGGGGAGCGGAGGGTGACAGGGGCACTTAGTGAACTAAAAAAGGTAATTTTTTTATAACTATTTGTTACCACAACATAGGTTCACTTGGAGGACATTTTAAGCTTAGCCAATTCCCTTTTGGTGCTTGAATTAACATTTTCTGATTGGTCTTAGATATCCCCATGGCTGATAATTGTATATTAGCCCCAGTGAGAACAACTATGATCATACCATAGATAATTTGAGGGGGCATGTAAGGGATGCAGCATTTAGAAACTGCCTCTATCCATTAGTGGAATGAGGGGAAATCCTAGAGTACATTACCCATCCTTAAATCCAAGTTGCATTTGAATATGGATGGATGAGCTTTGCTTTATTTTTATGGATAGTCTATTCCAGAACAGTGGTAGCCTCTGTGATATATATCCATCTCTCTACAGCATTCAGTTTAGATACCTGGACTGAGTTTTTCTGATGCCATTTGACTTGCTGATGTTCAGTAGGTCCATCTGTATTATGTCGGAGGATGCTTTGTATGCCAGACATGTCACCTCTAAGCACTCTGTAGGATACTGAGTATAGTAATAAATCTTTGAGGTGGTCCATGCAAGACCTATTGTTTAGGACTTGTATCCTTTTAGTAAGGTAGCTCTGAAGGTATTCTAATTGTTGCATGGGGCTGGACAGATACATGCCAAAGTGGGCATTTTACAAAATGACTGACATAATGAGAGCTTTGTAAAGGGGGGCAACAACATCTCTAAATCTAGTCACAATCAATTTGTTTATAAGCTGTGCAATATAGAAAGGCTTTCTTATGACTGGGCACATGTTGGTCAAAAGTTAGGTCACTGTGCGCACAAGTTCAAAAATACCAAACAATTGGATCAGTTTTCAGAGGGCATTGTCATGATTTTGACACCAGTTATTATTTGGGACAAACCGTCCTGCATGATGGTTAAGTCATTTGGGGATTCAATAACTTCTCCTAGTTTGCAGTCATCTCAAACTTAGCTGGCCAAAGCTCTTTGGTATTTCCTTTTACTTTTGAGATGTATATGCCAAACAGAAAACGTCTCAGCACCAAACCCTGGGGGACTCTATTGGTGACTGGTCTCTTCCCCTGTTTTGATCTGCATCCTGTGAGCCAAGTTGGCAATGCAGTTGGTGATGTAAGCATTTGCTCCTACATTATTCATCTTTTGTACTACACCTGAGTAGGGGCTTGTGTCAAAAGACCAGGTCAAGGTAATGTGGTGGGAACTGTTTTACCTTCATCCATTGCTTTGGTAACAAGAGTAAAGCTTAAAATTTGCCCCTAATTTTGAGCCCTTCACACTTTCCTCTGGGCTGTTTTCAAACACATTTTTAGGGCCATGCATACATGTATGCATTCCTTGATTCACCTTCCTGATTGTATTAAATTATATTATTTGTATAATACAGCACACTTGTTAGACTTAAGTCAGCGCATTTTAAATATATTGTTTAAACATTTTTCCAGTAGACAATGAAGCAAAATGCATGCACCAGTAATGACAAAACTGCCCTATTCAGAACATTTCCATGATAACAGTCTACTTCTACACACACAATATATAAATACAGAATCACAGTAGAGTGTAAGCCATAGGCATGTTGCACAGCTTCTTGAACTTATTTTCAATTGGGGGGGGGGCAAAAGGCCAGAAACCAGGGACACATTTTAAGCATTGCTTGTACAATTTTAGAAAGTTGCTTGCATAAAATGTTGTGTTACCACCATGCATTTCACTGCCAAGTCTTGGGCCCAGAATCATATGCACTACAGTCAGAGCGACATACCACTAAGCTAAACCAGAAGTTTCTTGAAAGACAGGAAAAAAAACTTAAATGGCTATTATATCATTTAGTGAATTCAGTTCTCACTTCTCACCGTGGCACTCAACCTCTTAGCACAAAAATACAGAACAAAGCCAATAATGGGGGAATACAGCCCAAAATTAGGGACACATTTCAAATACTGATTTTATACTATTGCTAGAATAAAAGGTTTTGTTTTACCACTCCTGAAAACCAGAGGAACAGAACAAAAATGTGAGGCATAAATTGACAAGTGATGGTGGCTAGGGATTTTAGGCTCTATTTACCTGTACCCAAGATACAGGGTTTGAGCCTGAGTACCTCTAGCTATGAGATGTATCCCATTGGGGGTATTTTTACACACACACACACACACACACACACACACACACACACACACACACACACGTCTGTGTTCACCCAGCAGCAGCTTACTCGCTCTGTAAATAATATACCTCCCCCAGTAAATCCCAACAGCCAGTCCAGACTCCATCCTGAGTCCTCCAAGTAAATAGCTTCCGAAAATAATCTGAGTAAATAACCATCCATCTGTTCCAGCTCACAAAAGCATTTAAAACCACAAGCCAGAAATATGTGTGCCGTGAGCTCAACTCCGACAGGCTGTCAGCCAAAGCGCGAAAAACAAAAATAAAGAAGTAATTCGGGACAGTTGGCAGGTATGGATGATCTGCAAAAGTGGGGGAGCTCCCCTCCCTCCTCGCTCTATGGTTCCGGCACCCATGTAGCTATTTATATAACTAGTAAGTTGAAGAGAATCTCTTTGGACTCATGCAGAGACAATGATGTGAAATGGGTACTGGTGAAAGTTTAAATGCCACATGGTCAGATGGTATTAGACACAATTTGTGGTCATCAATGTGACAGTTCAGTAGTCTTATGCATCAGTTTTGGATCAAATTGCAAGGTTTAACCAGAGTAATGTCCTTGATGCAATGGGATGCTTATTTCAATGTAGTGACAGAGACTCTATCACGTGTAGCTTTGACTTCTAATAACAAGAGCACAAAAGCACTAAAAACATGTTTAATTCATATTTTAAGCTTAATTTAAATGACAGTGGTCCTATATTTGCTTTTTTATCTGCTACATTAGAATTGATTTGTTACAATCGATTATTGGTTAGTGTCTATATTATTGTTTCAAGCTGTTAACAACACCAATCAGAGTCTGTGCCATCTCAGACCATGACAGAGTGCTATTCATCTTTTTTGCCCATTCAACAGTAAGCATGGGAGGTTAGATCCATTTGTTTTATGGGTTACAAGCCCTTCACAATTTCTTAGACAAGAGGTAGCTGAGTACAATTTACAAAATCCATTATAGACAATCCAGTAGAGAGTATACCCATCTTCACCTGGTGGAGAGCTTCAAACTGAACCTTAAATCCACTGTATGACAGCTAAATCCAGATTAATTTCAAATGCTGGTACCGGTGTCAGAATATAAGAAGAAAAGGCACACAAGCTGCAGTAGTTTAAAAATAATAAATTTAAAAATCCTCAGGTAGTCAAAGCATAAGGAAAGGCCAATACAGAGTCAGCAATAACATTAAGAGATAAAGGTACAATTCATCTTAAATGAACAGCATTTCAACCATGGGCTTTGAGAGTGAAACTGTGTACGTCCTTAGTGTTGAGGTTAAAGAAATAACAAACCAAATCCAGCATACATGTGGTAAAATCAAATAATCAAACACTTACTTCCCTGTTGCTAAGAACAAGACTTTTCAATAATTTTATATTCATTTTTACAGTGAGAAACATCCACAAGATTGTAACCATAAAATAGAGCAACGTAATATTTGAACTCACTTTGGAATATTAGAACAATGCGAGGCATGTGACCATGAAAACCATAAGATGTCTGGCCATGGCCATATACACCTTTAAATAGATATATACACATTTAATTAGCTATATATATATATATATATATATATATATATATATATATATATGTGTGTGTGTGTGTGTACCTTTAAGTAGCCATATACACCTTTAAGTAAGCACGCTAAACATTCTTCCCTCTCCTTTCAAGCACTTAATAGCACTCACCTCCCAAATCAAGGAGAATTGTCTGCGATAACCATGTAGTAAACTTGTGTTAGCCCATCCCATCATCTAGACTAGCATTAAATGTTGCCAAAGTAGTACCTTGTTTGAGCTGTAGTGGTAAGTTATTCCATAGGCTAGGAATACATTAAGTTTAGAACATACTCATTTATAGGTGCGTACTAAGCTAATAGCTATGGATCCTTTACAAGCCTAGCCCATAGAAGTGCCCTGGCATTGTGCCACCCGACTTTAGTTCCCAGTGCCTCTATCAAGTAGAGCCACTGGAGTGATCCCTGGGGTGAACTTTCTAGTTCCCATCCACTCATCAAGATTTCTCTTGAAGAGGGCCAGTGAAGTACTCTGCTTGACATGCATGGGGAGTCTTTTCCAGAGTATGAGCAGTCTCTGGGTTATGAACCTGTTCCTCCAGCATGTTCTGTGGTGCAGAGGGGTAGGGAGTTCTTTAGATGTAGCATTTCTAACAGAGCTGGGTCAGACATGGCTTTGTAAGTCAAGCAGAGATTGCCTCTTATTAGATGATATGAGATAGAGAATAGCTGGAGTGTTTTGAGTCTGTCCATGTAGGACATGTGTTTAATGCCTAGGATCCTCTTCATGAGGTACTTTTGTGGCCTTTCCAGCTGCTGCATGTGTCTAATGAGGTACATGCCAAATGGGGCATTATACTCGATGACTGGCCTAATGAGAGAATAGTAGAGAGAGGTGATGACCTCTTTCTTCCTGGATGCAAAACCCTTGGTAATGAAATGTGCCACATAGAAGGACTTTCTGACCACAGTGGCACATGTGGTGGTCAAAGGAGAGGTTGCTGTCAACCTGTGTCCCCAGATCTCTTATAATGCCTTCAGTGTTCAGTGGGCTCCCATTAATGTGGTAATTAGTGGGAACTGAGTTTTTCCCAAAGGGGATGACAACGCATTTTTTGGCATTAAGCTTAAGGCCATGGTTTCAACACCAGTCATTGGTCTCAGTGAGGCCTTTCTGTAGGATGTCTACATCACTTGCGGAGTTAATAATGGCTCCCATCTTGTAGTCATCTGTGAACTTCATCAGCCAGAGTCCCTTCATGTTGGCCTGGACTTCTGAGAAGTAGATGCCAAACAGGAGAGGACCCAGGACCGATTGCTGTGGGACTCCACTCAGACTGGTCAGTAGTCTGACTTGGAGTCTGCTACTTTCACACTGTGGGTTCTATCTGTGAGCCAATTTGCAACCCACCTAGTGATATAGGGGTTGATGCCTAGTTTGTTGAGTTTATCAATAATTCCTGAGTGGGGAATGGTATCAAAGGCCTTGGCCAGATCGAGGTAGGCTGTATGAACTGCCTTACCCTCATCCACAGCTCTGGTGACTGACTCAAAGAAGTCAACCAGGTTGAGTAGGCATGATCTACCTTTCACAAAACTAGATTGAGTGGGATCTAGAGTTTGGAGATTCTCTATATACTTGTTAATTAGGTCCATGATGATGCACTCCATAGCCTTACATATCAGACTCATTAGGCTAACGGGGCAATAATTCACAGGGTCTGTAGTCAGTCCCCCTTTATGGAGTGAGATGACTGTAGCAGTGTGCCATTCGGTAGGGACAATGCCTGAGGTGAGGCTCTGATTGAACAGAGCACACAGATGTGATGCCAGTAAACTTTGTAGTTCATATAGAACACATCCAAGGATACTGTTGGGTCCCATGGAAGCTGTATTCTTGGCCTTGGACAATGCAGCTTTAACCTGAGCTGCAGTAGTGCTGGGTGCCTGCCATTCCTCTGGTATTGTGATTGGTTCTTTAGAGCGGAGAGAGGGGTAAAGTTGCCAATGAATCTGTTAGCCAGTATGTTGGCAATATCTGTTGCCTCAGTATAGGAGGTACCATTGCACAGCAACTCAGAGCAAACCTGGGTATTGCCATGGAGATTCTTGATATAACTATAGAAGGCTTTGTGGTTGTTTTAGTGTCTGCCACAATTCTTCCTTCATAGTTGGCTTTAGAGGTTTTGATGAGGGATCTCAACTTTTTGTTGAGGCTAATAAGGGAGTTTTTCCATTCTTGGGACTTCACCTTTTTCTGCAATAGCTTCTTACTTCTATTGTAGAGTTTATTAATGGCAGGGGACCACCAGATTGGCTTCCTTTTTTTTGGAAGAGAGCATCTTGGCTCTGTTGGGTATGGCTAGTTCCATGCATTTATGTACGTGTTCGTACAGAGCATTGATGATTCGGCAGTCATGCATCTATTTTCCACTGACATGGGTATCATGAAGTTAGACACCTCTGTTTTTAGGAGCCCAAAAGTCAGCTTTGGAGAAGTTTTTCATGGTGGTTATCTTTGTGGGGGGTGTGGGTGAGATGTGGATTTCCATGGTGATTAGTTTGTGGTCAGATCTAACCATGGAAGAATTGACTATTGGTGTAGAGGAACAGTTGCCCATGTTAGTAATAACCAGGTCAAGGATGTTGCTTCCTCTAGTCGGGGTAAAAATGAGCTGGTCCAAGGCATTGGAAATGATGAAGTCCAGGAACCGTTGGGCCAGTGTATTGGTGCATGAGTAGTTTTTCCAGTTGATGGAGGGGTAGTTGAAGTCACCTAGTATGAGAGTGTTGGGTTGGACGCTAATAGTTTCCAGGTTGCTTAGGAACATGGAATGAGTGTCTTGGGACATGGTTGGGGACCTATAGCAGGCTATGACCTGAATCACCATCTTACCCAATGTTAGTTGTACCTGAAGTATCTCAGATGTGTTATGCTGGGCTACTAGTCTGGAGGTGTGCATATCCTTTATGAATATGGAGACACCACCACCTTTGGAGCTTCGGTCCATTCTGGGGCCAAAAGTTGTGGAATGAGTTATAGCCTGGTAGCACAGGGGTGCTTTCTGCTGCTTTAAACCAGGTCTCTGTTACAGCACAAATGTTGATGTTCTCCATTTTGAGGAGTGCTTAGAGGAAGTGCATCTTAAGATTTAGACTTCTAGCGTTGAGCAGCATGACCCTTAGATTGCATTTATTTATAGCTGTTACAGTAGTAATTTGGTCTTTGGAATATCGCCTAAAAAGGCACTATAGGGGTGGCAAGAGCTTTAGCCAGTATCTGGAAACCCAGGGGTGACCGTTGCATGCCATCTCTGGCAAAGAATCGAGGTCTGTCAATCATGTCATCCCAGGCAAACAGATACTGTATCCCCCTAGAAGGATACCAGACATTTAGTAACTTACCTCTCAAATGATTTTCACAGAATGTCCGGATTTGTGCTTAATATATTTGGTCCATTTTTCATAAAGTTGTGGTTTTCTGGCAAATTAGTAGCAAATCATTAAAGAATGAATTTTAAAAAGTAATGACAGACATTTGAGTTTCATACTTCATACCATTCAGAAAATTCATGCTAATGTAAAACTTGTAACACTATCAACTTTCTAAGTTTGTAACAACAATATTTAAAAATTGTCCCTATTTTGGGGCCTTTGTCCCACCATTATTTATGGCTTTGTCCAGATTTCTTGCTCAAAGCTTGTTGAGAGGTATGATTTAGATGCTGAGTGCAGGTGTTTGGAGAGTTACTGAATTTTAAAGTAAATAGGAACCCACATAGAATTGGATCTTTCATGCTCAAAAATCAAGACACAGGTCACCTAAGGGCAGCTGTTAGGATAGTGATTATAAGGAGAGTCATCTTTATCTATTAAGATAATTGAAGGATTTAAGGCCTACAATTTTCTTGGGTAGAAATAGTTGGACCTTTCCAAATTTGTGATATTCTTGTGATTGTAGATATCACAGGGGTATTGTGTTTAATGATGAATTTGATAAAGCAAAAGTACAGGGGTGGGATGACTTCTATGGATCTTGACAATATTCTCTTGGAAATTAACTGGATGAGATTGAAGGATTTCTTGACTTTGGTGGATTCATAACAATTGAATGAAAAAGAGTTCTCCACTTAAATACTCAGGTCTTTTATGACTGCACTGTCTGAAAAGAAGTACTATTTATATGTGGTGGGAGCAGCCTTTTCACTGATATTGTCCTGCACATGTTTAAGTTCAGCATGACACCAATTATCGTACACCAGGCATAATGATGTTCTAGTCCCTGCTGGAGTTGTTTAGTAGCAGAGAATAAGTTAATGACAGTGACCAGCTTGCACAGCTTATGAATAAGGACATGGCATCCAGATCTAAGGAGATCATAGTCCCACCATACTCAGCCCTCATTAGACCAAAAATAGTGTACAATGCATCCTTTCAGCATGTACCTGACTAGTCATTTACAACAGCTGGAGAAGCCAAAGAAGGGCCTCGCTGAAAGAATACAGGGTATAAATAACATGTCCAATGCAGACCACTTCAAAGCCTTGTCCCTGTATTCAGTCTCCTACAGATGATCTAAGTCTAACCTACAAGGCATTCTCCAATACAGCCCTGACAATCTGCTACATATTCACAAAACAAACAGCACTAAAATTAACCAATCTAGGATTCTAAACCCCATCTGTGACATAAACAAATCATTTTGAAGGGACAGGTATGTATATCATAGAGTACCCCTTCTCTGGAACAGAATCCCCATTAATATGAAACAGAGCTCTTCCCTAAGCCTATTCTAAAGCAATTTTATTTTTACTTGATTTTTTTTTATTTTATTTTCTTTTGTGTACCAGGACAGTCCAAATGGGCACACAGTTCCATTTTCCATGAGGCCCAGGGAGAAAAGCTCCATTCTAAAAAGTAATTATACATTACATTCATAAAGTTATCAAAAAGACAACTGCATAGTAGGTAGATTACAGAAAAATAAAAGTACATAGAAAACATCTATATACATTATTTACTGTATTTTAATTGAATAGAAATAATAGTGAAATAGACCTTATAAACTGATCTTATAAAAATTATTAGTTTGCACTAAAAGAAGGTAGAAAGAAAAATAACATAGTAAAATTATGAAAACAAAAAGACAAGTAAGAAATGATAGTTGAGTTTTGAAAAAAAATTAGGGATAGGAAGGTAGCAGGGATAAAGATAAATTTGTCTGCAGAGGGGAAGTTTAGTCAGGATGGGAGCGTGAACATAGCCAGGTGGAAGTTAGGTTGCACTCAAAACATGATGTTCTGCTATGTAATTTAAGTGTAGTGGGGGAAAGAGTTCCAGTGTCTGGTACTATAAGAGTAGAGTGAGTTGATTGTTGCATTGTGGGATTTTTGAAGTGATTAATAGGCTTTTGGTACAAAAATTTAATGTTTCTAGGTAGTAAGAGTCAAGCATTTTTTATGTGGATTATTTTGTGGGCAGTACCTTACTGAAAATAGGTAAGGGGGTTAAGTAATTCTATCCAGTTTAATTTCTTTAGTACTTTGCAGTGATGTATGAGGTAAGGTGAGTTGAATGCAAATTTAGTTATTTTGTTGTAGCAAGATTTAAGTTTACTTAGAAATGTGGACTGCAGATTAATTAGTGTGGGTGATGCATAGATAAAAAATGGGAGAAGGTAAGAATCTGCTGTTTTTGGTATTTTTTGCAAACTGGACAAATGGATGGAAAATTGCAAATTCCCCCTGGCTTGTGGACAGAGGCAACTTGTTGATGTCCTGAAGCACAGGCATATACCAAAACCATTCTAGTTCTTGGCATTAATAATTTGGAAAACTGGGCAAAAATGGCTAGGCTTAAAAAAATTCTAGGAATGTTAACTTAATAACACACTGTTATCCTATGTTCCCATGACAATCAAACAGACCTTCTTTTCCCAAATGTTACAATCCTCTTTTTTCTGTTACTTTTATCCTGTCTCCTATACTTGCATCTCATTTCCCAAGTTCAGAACTTAACGTTTTCAACTTATCTCCAGAATGTTATTGTATTAGTAGCACCATTATATGAATAACCCAAACGTTTTGCTTAATTATCTTTAACTTTAATGCCCATCCATATATATTTTCATCTGTGCCAGGCTTGTCGTATATTGCTGATTTCATACAATCTGTATAATTGCAAATAATAGAAAACATATCTCTTTTAACCTCATTGTACTTCTCACCCCATTTCAGCTTAATCTTACTTATTGCTTAGACTAGTTCCTATACAGCCACTTAAAGAATCGCCTACATTAATGAATTTTATATTAGTTCAAGACACTTATCAGAACAAGACCATGGAATGTTCATCAACAAAAGCCATACAAAGTATATAACCAGTTTATATATTATGCTAAAGAAGTGTAAAACAAGGACATCATCCTTGTTGAGTCTTTCGTCTTTTCCCGGTTAGGGGTTGCCACAGTGGAACTCCGGTCCGCTTATGATTGGCAGTAGATTTTTGCCTGCCGAGTTGCCAGCCCTCACACACAACCTTCAATGAAGGTATGCCCATTCACGCATGTCTCCACACAGAAGACGCTCTAGCTGAGAATCGAACAGGGCAACGTCTTACTGTGAGACCTTAATGTTTGCAAATATATGTTTAGAATGAATCTTCTTTGGTAAAAAAGTGATTAGTGGTCACTGCATGCTCATTTTTCTTTGGATACTTTCACCTTAGCTCTACTATTCATATTTTTTATTTTACTTTTTTAATATGTGTTGTTTATCCCATTCCTATTTGCAGACACTGCAATGCATTTACTTAAAAATGCCTTCCAGGCAATATGTCATCACTAAATTCTTCATTTATTTCTCAACATTTGCCTCATTTTCCATGTACAATATTAAGAGTAAAAATATTACTCAAGTCTCAAACATTAAAAATCATTGGCTTCTTCCAAATATATATTATTTTGCATCATATATACCCATGTGCAGTAGTGTATTCTTATATGTCACATTATTTCACATTATGCAGTCTTTCATTGAAGACATTCATTTTCACAGCAGTGATAAACAATATAAGCTTAGGTTCATACTAGGCAAACTGCCCTTGCAAGCCATTGTAAGCCTAGTCAATTATCCCCTGTGAGACTCACACCCTGCACCTTGTCTTTGTAAGGTAAGCACCTTAACCACTGGGCCACACTGACTACCTTTTAAATACTTCTTTCAGTTAAATGTATCTTGTGTACTTGGCGTCACATCATTCATCCATCTAAATAAAACCATGTATAATGCAGCAAATCTTCTATTATTTTGCAAATATTTTTATCTCCTCATTTCATTATATACATTTTTAAATCTTTCATATCTGTCCTTAAACCTTCAGAGATGGCCCTTTTATTTATTTTATTTTTATTTTATTTTACATTTGTTGACCGGGCTGGTCCAACTGGAGTTATGTCCATTTTCAGTGGAGGCCCGGGGAGAAAAGTTCCATACTACAGAATAGAATAACAAATACATAGGTACATTACAAAGTTTTGGCTAGTAATAATAGTACATTACATTTTAGCTTATGAGTAAGGAAAAAAAAATTATTATATGCATTCAGAAGTTTAATTTCCATTTATTCACATCAATATATATTTGATGGGTATAAATAAAGCAGCAAGGTGCATCATAAGACGTATCATGTTTAAAGTAATTTCCAAATCCTTCCTGAAAAAAACAACTTTGATTGGATTTAGTCATAGCTCCAATTGCAATAAGAGCTGTTTCGTTAGTTTTGTATTACGTTTGTCTCTTTTCTTTCAAGTATAAAATATAATATATGGTATCCACATAAGTAACAAAATTTAACAAAATAAATGCAATGAATTTTCCAAATGTTATAATCTTCCTTTATCCTGTTTCCTGCACTTGCATATTATTTGCCGAATTCTACGCTTAAAAGTTTTCATTGGTACATAGGTTTATAAATATATACTAGGCTAATGACCTGCCAGGGCCTTTATAAGCCTAGCTGTGCAATCCAGCCCAATTGTGTGCCTGTGCATCATAGGTGTTTATTAAGAGGAGCTATGTTTGGAACTATCTAAAGGTTACGTGGGGAGTATGTTCATAGGTTCATAGGTTCATAGGTTTATACTAGGCTATCTGCCCTAAAGCATTTATAAGCCTAGCCCAAAGTTTTGTGGCTTACGCCACCCCTTATATGAAAAAATACTGTGCCCATTAGTTTGTTGTGCCTCTGTCCAGCAGTGACACAGAGATGATTCCCGGGATAAACCTACGATCTCCCATCCACAGGTCAAGATTTCTCTTGAACAGAGCTGCTCTGCCTCACATGGACCGGGATTTTATTCCACAGCATAGGGAGTCTCTGAGTGATAAATCTATCCCTCCAGCACGTCCTATTTATATCCGTGCTAAGGTTTAAGTTGCTTGCTCTAGTGGTTTTGGTGGATTTGGATTTTTTGAGGTGGAGCATGTCCATTAATTCGGGTTGGACATGGCCTTGTATGTCAGGCACATGTCACCTCTGAGCAGACGGTATGCAACTGAATAGAGCTGGAGTTTCTTCAATCTGGCAGCATATGACAGATTTTGGAGTCCCTTTATCCTTTTGGTGAGGAACTTTTGGGGTCTCTCCAATTGCTGCAGATGTCGGGTGAGATACATCCCGAATGGGGCATTGTACTCGATCATTGGTCTGATAAGTGAAGAGTACAGGGGAACAATGACCTCACTAGATCTGGATGTGAATCCCTTCATGATCAGGTGGGCAATGTAGAAGGTCTTTCTAACCACTTTAGCAACATGAGTGTCAAAAGAAAGGCCACTGTCAACCTGGGTCCCCAGGTCCCTGATAACCTCTTCTGTGCTTAGTGGATTGCCACCTATATGGTAGCTTGGGGTTACCTTGTTTTTCCCGAAGGGTATGACTATACATTTTTGGCATTTAACTTCAGGCCATGGCTCTGGCACCAGCTATCTGTTTCCGTGAGTCCCTTCTGAAGGATATCCGTGTCCGATGCACTTTCCACTATGGCGCCCAGTTTGCAGTCGTCTGCAAACTTTGTCAGCCAAAGTCCTCCCATGTTGGCCTGTACTTCTGAGAAGTAGATGCCGAACAATAGGGGCCAAGGACCAAGCCCTGTGGGACACCACTTGTGACCGGCTTGGAGTCTGACATAGCGCCAGCAACTCTAACCCTGTGGGTTCTGTCCTTAAGCCAGTTTGCAACCCATCTTGTGACATATGGGTTTACATTTAAGCTGGTAAGTTTTTCTACAATACCCGAGTGGGGTATTGTGTCAAAAGCCTTTGCAAGGTCAAGGTAGGCTGTATGGACTGCCTTTCCTCATCAATGGCCTTGGTGACTGTTTCGAAGAAGTCGACCAAGTTCAAAAGGCATGATCTGCCCTTGACGAAGCCAAATTGGGTCGGGTCCAATGTCTGCAAGTCCCCTATATCTTTGTTTATGAGCTCCATTATGATCCTCTCCATAGCTTTGCAGACTAGACTTGTTAAGCTTATGGGGCGGTAATTACCAGGGTCCGTAGAGGCACCGCCTTTGTGGAGTGGGACCACAGTTGCCGTACACCACTCCTTGGGCACGTATCCTGTGGTAAGGCTGAGATTAAACAGCTGCCTTATGTGCGGGTTTAATTCCTCATTTAGCTTGTGTAGCACACAGCCGGGGACACCATCCGGTCCCATTGATGCTGTGTTTTTAGCTTTAGAGAGAGCAGCTTTCACCTGCGCATTTGAGATGTCTGGGAGGCTACACTCCGCTGGGATAGTTATCTCTCCCTTAGGGGGGTGAAGTTTGCACTGAACCTGTCTGCCAGTATGTTGGCAATGTCTGTGGGTTCAGTGATTTTTGTATCATTTTGGACTAATTCTGAGCATATCTGGGAGTTTCCACCCAGGTTCCTAACATAGCTGAAAAAGGCCTTATGATTGTCCTTTGAATCCATGGCAATTTTTCTCTCAAAATTGGCCTTAGTTGATTTTATGAGTGCTCGTATTTTTTTACTAATAATGATCAGGGGTGACTTCCCTTTTATGGATTTTGTTCTATCATGTAATAGCTTTCTCCTCTTATTGTAAAGTTTGTTAATGGCTGGGGTCCACCAGACTGGACGTTTGCCCTTTGTAGAAAGAGTCTTGGTTTTATTTGGGATTGCCTGATCCATGCAGTCCTGGAGGTGTTCATAGAAGGCATTTGTTAGGGCTTCCGCAGCTTGGGTTGTGGTTTCCACTGGCTCAGGGGCCTTGAAGGATACCACACCAGTCTTGAGTAGTGTGAAGTTTGCTTTAGAGAAGTTCTTCACTGTGGTCTTTTTTGTTTGGGGTGGAGGCGGGATGTGGATTTCCAGTGAGATTAGTTTATGATCAGATCTCACCAATGAGGGATATACTTCCAGTGTGGAGCATTTTGTCCCCATGTTTGTGATAATGAGATCTAGTATATTTTCTCCTCTCGTGGGAACAGTGACTAGCTGTTCCATGGCATTTGAATTTATGAACTCCAGGAACCGCTGGGCTAGAAAGTTAGGGCTTGAGTAATGTTCCCAGTCTATATTCGGGTAGTTGAAGTCACCCAATATGATGGTGTTTGGAGATACATTTATACCCTCCAGTGTCTTCAGGAAGGCTGTGTGGGGTTCCTGAGTTTGAGAGGGTGGCCTGTAGCATGCTACAATTTGTAGAGCAGTTTTGCCTATGGTTAGTTGCACCTGGATGGTTTCCGGCGTTGCCACCAACCTGGAGGTGTGGGTATCCTTTATGAATATGGATACACCCCCTCCTTTTGTGGTGTGGTCCGGGTTTTGGGGCCGGAATGCATAATATGAGGTAAAACCTAATAGTGCTGGGGTGCTCTCAGGAGCCTTGAACCAGGTTTCAGTTACAGCACAGACATCGATGTTCTCCATACTGAGAAGGGCCATGTTAGTTTAGACTTTACTGTCTGCCTCTGTCTATTAGAGACATGGGATCCAGACTCAAGGTAAATTTCTGGCTTCCCATCCATTGGATAAGGTTATGCTTAAATAGGGTTAGAAATGTACTCTGCTTCACATGGATGGACAGCCTGTTCCAGAGCATGGGGATCCTCTGAGACACATATCTGTCTTGCCAACATGTCTTACGTATGTCAGAAGCAAAATTTAAATCCTTGGATCTATCAGCTCTGATGCTGTTCATTTTGCAGATGTGCATAAAGTCCATCAGAGCTGTGTCTGAGGTTGCCTTATACACACCAGGCAAAGATCATTTCTCAGTAACCTGTAAGATACATAGTATAGAGACAATGTGTTTATACCATGGATTCCCCAGGTAAGGAACTTCTGTGGGTGTTCCATCTGTTGTATATTTCTGGTCAGGTGCATGCTGAAGGGGGCATTATACTCAATGATCAGTCTTACAAGGCTCGTATAAAGTGGCTCTATGATTTTCTTGGACCACGATACCTTGCCCTTGTTTATAAGTTGTGCAACATAGAATGATTTTCTTATTACCTTGGCCACATGTTGGTCAAATAACCCAAAAAAAATGCTGCAGTCGAAAACTGAGGTTATAAAAACAGTAGTGTAAAACATATACAACATTTCTTTGGGGAAATTGGTGACAGAAAAAATACCATCACTTTATAATGAGTAAATAATAAGGGCAGGTAAAGCTTCGCTGCCTTTAATTTTAAAACTGGGGCTAGGGATACTAGGTCATTTAACCCTGGGGACACTAGGGTTTAACTTTAATTACCAAAGCAGTTTGTGATATTCCAGTAAGGTATATCTCTTATGTTATGCTTGTATTTTTTGTAACACATTGTTTTTTATATTAGAGTTTGTTAATATTAATTTAATTTGAAAATGTTTTTAACAATATATGGAATGGATTGACTGAATTTAATAGAGAAAATTATGTAAGTTCGATTGCGAGTACAAGTGACCAATTACTGTGAAGCTGAGGATTTAAAAGCTACAGCTTTTCATGTATGAATTAGTTCTGAGGAAGTCTCATTTTGAGACAAAAGTGCTGATCAGATAAAGTATTTTTAGAGATATGTACTTACAAGAGTCTGTGGTGGTTTTCCGTGGTGGATTGTTTTAACCTTGGGTGCATGGTGGTTTTCCATGGTGAATTGTTTAACCCTGGGTGCTGGTTACTCGAGGTGCTTCATCGGTTATATGTTGGTCAAAAGCCAGATTACTGTCTACATATGTTCTCAAATCCCTGATTACTGTGTCACCTCTCAGGGGTGTCTTATCAATGGAGTAATTAGTCTGGATGGTAGTTTTTCCAAAAGGCACTATAATGCATTTCTTAGCATTGAGGTTTAACCCATGACTTTTGCACCAGTCATTTGTTTGTTTCAGACCGGCTTACAAGATGTTTGTGTCATGGGGGAATCTATGATACCTCCCAATCTGCAATCTTCTGTGAACTGGGTCATCCAAAGGCCCTTGGCATTAGCTTTGACCTCCATTAAGTAGATGCCAAATAAGAGCAGTCCCAGCATGGAGCCCTGAGGTACCCTGCAGTAGACAAGTCTCTTAGTGGAGGTGGTATCATCAATCCTGACTTGCTGGATACTGTCCATGCGCCAGCTGACAATCCAGTGAGTTATGTAGGAGGTTGTGCCTAGTTCAAGGAGTTTGTCAACTATACCTGAGTGGGGTATTGTATCGAATGCTTTAACCAGGTCCAGGTAGGTGGTATGCACCATTTTCCCTTCATCCTTTGCCTTGGTGACTTTCTCATTAATCCACCAAGTTTAGTAGGCATAACTTTCTCCTGATAAAGCTAAATTGGTTGGTTCCAGTAGCTGAAGGTTACCTATGTCTTTGTTTATCATTTCCACAATGATTCATTTCATAGATTTTGCATATTGCAGTAGGCCGACTAGGTTTGTAGTTTCTGGAAGCAGTTGATGGTCCACCTTTGCAAAGAGGGGTAACTACTGCAAGTCCTCCATTCTCATAGTACAAAGCCTGTGCTGAGGCTATAGTTGAAAAGTGAGTCAAATGGTCCTGATAGGTCATGTTTCAAGCTATTTAGGAGGCATCCCTGGATATTTCCAGTGCCCACTGAGGCTGTGTTGCTGGCTTTAGCCTGCACTGCCAGGACCTCTGGAAGTTGGGGGTATGCTAGTGGGTATTTCATGGAAGGAGACGGAGGGGGGTGGGGGGTGAAGTTTGAGTTTAATTTGTCAGCCAAATTAGGTTAGGAGTTGGGAGGGCTTATCTTTTGAAACTAGGAGGTTATCTTCCAAAACAGTCTCATTTGTAACATAATTACATCAACATCACAGTTTTCCTGTTAATAATCTCTAACCTACATACCTATATAGCTATCTCTATTTACTTTAATCTCTGCTAAGCTTGTCATCTATCATTGATGTCAAGAGTTATGTGTATTGTATCATCTGTGTAAGTCCAGGCTTATAAAACTATCTCAAATACCATGATTGTCCATGCCATCTCCTTTCCACATAATCTCACCTACTGTAACATCCATGGACTTCAACTATAGCTTTCTTTAATGGCTTTTTATTAGTTGACATTTTCATATAAATCCTTTTGTTGTTGGTCTTACTTTAGATATCTCATATGCTTCAGTTACTTAAGTCATCAACTGTTCTTCTAACTATAGCATTCAGATATGTTTCTTAACATGTCATTATATGCCTCTGATGTATGTCAACTTACTGATGCAAATCCTATACATACACACACACACACACACACACACACACACACACACACACACACACACACACACACACACACACACACACATACACACACACACACACACACACACACACACACACACACACACACACACACACACACACACACACACATGTAAACACACTAGGACAGGTTTAGAAATATGCCCTGCTTATGCAAGCATGCCTTTTCTTTGGGTCTACTACAGGTGCTCACATGCTAGTAGCTCTTGGCATATTTTCTCGCTGCCACCTGCTCAAAAAAAGTAAATATTCAAACTCCTAGTGGCTACTGATTCTATGCCACCCTCCTAATACCTAACCCTATACAACTGGGGAGCCCTACCAAAACCGTCTCCCAACATACGTCCTCACTCACTTACACTAAAACTCCACTTCCCCTCCATTAGTTTAAGTTCCCTGATTGCTCCCAAAACCTAAATCTCAAGATTGCTCCCTAATCCTAAATCTCCCTTCGTCTCTGTCACACTTACGTCACTCTAACTCAGGTAATGTGTTTGGGTAAGGCACAACAGCTGCTTACTTGAACTCATATTCGAATCTGAACATAAGCAGCAACCTACACAAGCTATAAGACATGTGTCACTGGCTTCTAGGCAGCAGTTTTTGAGTGCTTGAACTCAAGTACTTGTAGTAGACCCTTTTCCTTTCCTTGCAAGGAATTAAATAAGTTGTTTGCAAAGGATTCCTTTTGGAAAATAGTAAGAAGGCAGGGTTTTTACAAACTATAGCCTACAACCAAGCTGAGCAGTGCAGTACAGCTCTGAAACCAGGAAGATATGGAGCAAAGCCTAGTGAAGGGACAGGGTAGCCTAGTGAAGGGACAGGGTACAGAATAAAGCTCATGTACACTTATGTGCCCTCTGTGGATGAATAAGTAGAGTAACACACACTCATACACTGTGCATTGACAACACCCAATATCTGCACAGAAAATGCTGCAGAAAAACTTCAAAACTTAACCAAAACAGATAATAACATGTATATAATTAACTACTTACAAAACTAGCTGTGTCTTGAGTAACATACTGTGAATAGATGAATGGTAATAGTTGAACAGGCAAACCAGTCATGAAGCTTGTCGTAAATTGCAGTTTATGGCACATGTGATGGCACAGAGTAAGTATATGCACTTATATGACAAGTATAGCATAGAGGTGAGGACACATGTATATGCCTGTTCAGACCAAGAATGCTCAAAAATAATTTAAACATTGACTGGCTGAAACGTGTTGCAAAAG
The DNA here is from genome assembly GCF_019279795.1 of Protopterus annectens. Classification (NCBI taxonomy): domain Eukaryota; kingdom Metazoa; phylum Chordata; order Ceratodontiformes; family Protopteridae; genus Protopterus; species Protopterus annectens. The sequence goes on along the minus strand of NC_056736.1, from coordinate 617,134,653 downwards.
GGTATATTGGATTTGTTAGGGTTTCATTAGGTTTTCTTTTATATCTTATCAGTAAAATATATGTGAGTGACATAATCAGCAAATGTCCATGACATGTGCATTGTCTGAGCATACATGTATACACCTGGTCATACAAGAATACCTGGACAAGTTTGTATTGTCAATAGTATTATAGTTCTAAAATAATAATAAAACGTAACACAAAAACAAATGTCGAGACTAAGCAATAACCCCATAAAATATACAGTCATCCATCTGTTCATTGGGGCTGGTTACTGATGTCACTCCTACACAATGCAATTGCAATGAGTTTCCAATGGAACTACATTCATAGTAATCATGATACCAATTCACTTTTACCACTTTCCATTTCCTGTTGGTGGACGGTGTGGCCCTCCATCTTGGGCAGCCATACATTAATAAAATGTGGGTCAGTTAACCACTCCATCCAGTTAAATCACTACCTCATATGTGCCAAACCTGGATTATTGCCTGCTTTTCATGTGCTGAATGAAAGTAACTTATAAGTAGATGTGCATGAGATTCACACCTCCAAAATGACTCATAGATATACAGGTATGGTGACAAAACATAGGGAAATACTATAACATGACCACATATTCACACTTCCAGACTATCAGTACCCCACACATTATAGCAAGATAACCCATCATATCAAGCATGTCTGTAAACAGGTAGATCACTGACGAAATAAACAACTTATATACAATGCCCCCCACAAACACACAAACACACTTGACTGCATTAATCATCAACACTTACATGCATGTAGCAATGACAGCAGCAGGCATATGTTCCATATCTCATAAGCCTGTATCATGCTCTGATTGTGCAAAACATTGCCCTAACAAAAAAGTAGGCTTGAATGAGACAGATGATTGCATATATCTGAACCAAGCCCCAACACACATTACCAAAATAACTCCCAGCTATGATAATGAGCTGTCAGAATGAAATTATAGATTATTAAGTGTCTGAATTAGAGTTGGGAGTTGGTATAATGGTTTACCTGTTTACCTCACAGACACAAGGTAAAGGGTTTGATTCTCATCTTTGAAAATGGAAATTGAATAAGTGTAAAATAGCCTTGAAGGGTAGCTAGCCTAGAACTTACCTATGAATATGTGGAAATCAGAATAGTAGAAAAATGCCATAGACAGAATGATGTTTACTACACTCTGGCAGCCTGCCTTCCTTGGCTGTCTTTCAGTTCAGTAGGTTTTCTTTTCATTTGACCATCATAAAGATGGTGACATTGATCTGCCAACTATGGGATATGAGTCATATCTATAAATTCAGATGCTATCTCCTCCTGTGTGTTGTTTTTGAATGTCCCCTTCCATAGCACTGGATCAGCAGCTGTTTCAATTTGTTTTGAAGATGAAGTACAAAGAATTAAAATTTTGAGCCAACTCCCTGTTTCAGAGGGATCCCGACCATCATCACCATCAACCCTAGCTTGGCTAGTATCCAAGAAGCTGGTGGTGCTGTCACAGTGAAAAATGTGGTGAGTCAATGTGGTAGCTCAATCTGTCCATCAGGTGTACCATGATGCCTGCACCTGCTAATGAATCACACAGAAACATCAAACAGAGGAGCACATATGGAAATGCACTTAGCAGGAGTCACAGCCATTAGAGTGCAACATCACAGGCACATAGCAAAAGCCACCCCCCAAATACAAATGGACCAAGAGGCTTTCGCCTCAATGAAGAATGAATGGCTATCAGAGTGCATGTTGAGGCAGAGCCTTGATGGTTGAATGGAGCCCTACATTAGAACTATTTTCTTGACAGTGAAAATGCAACATTGTATCTCCATGTATATAAATTCTACACTTCACTCAAGAGAGTGAGATCAGTATAGCAAGTGGCTCTCAAATGACAACATATTTCTTAGATTATTTTTTTTCTGATTCCATGTTGTTGTGTCTTTTGGCTTTTCCCAGTTAGGGGTCACCACAGCGGAACTCCGGTCCATTAATGATTGGCAGTAGATTTTTACATGCCGAGTTGCCGGCCCTGATGCACAACCTTCAACGAAGGTACGCCCATTCACGCATGTCACCACACAGAAGACACTCTAGCTGGGAATCGAACAGGGCAACATCTTACTGTGAGGTGACAACGCTACCGCAGCACCACCACCGCAGTGCACTATTACATGTACAGATCATAGCTGCATTGTTATGGTCTAACATTTTAATGTCACTGTGCATTTTGCACCATTCATTAATTGCCTGATTGCATACTGCTCTGTCTTAACTTATTTCTACAAAAAAATTAAGCAATCCAGAAACTTTCGGTTCAGATAAATATCATTAGCTTTGCAGGGATAAAATTGGTATAAAATGCATAGTAAAATTATTAATCATCTATGTTGGTTCAGTAGCTATACAGTCATTTGGAAGCAGACTGCTGGAAAGCTTGGTGATCTTTAGTGATCATTATTAGTACTGGTTCATCCCCCCTTTCTTTAAAGTAAGTTTTCTCTCAATGCATTATTACTGCAATATGCTAATTAACTTTATTCTTAAAAGTAGGTGCATCCAGCCATAAATCTAGCCATTTACTTAGCTTAAAATTTGAATACCAAATAGCATGTAACTCCAATTACAAAACAAATGTGGAATACTATTCAGAAACATGTTTAAAAATCAGAAAGTGACAAATATGATAAAAAAACTATATAATCACATTATCAGAGATAGTATAAAATCTGTAGACTTTTATGAACTGTATAGCAAAGTTCTACCACCAAGACCATTAATTTTTGCTTCTGAAAAGTGAGATACAAGAAATGTGTCCCTTCTTTAAATTATTAGTTGCATTCACATGTTGGTCATGTGTTGTTCTCCATGTACTAGACAGATTCAAAAATCATGCATGATAACAGGCATTCAGAAAATGAAAGGACACAGCAGGACTGAAAATAGGGACATAACTTTAAAAGTAGGGATATCCTGCATAGGGGTAAATCAGGCCTGAAAATAAGAATGTTCTTCCAAAAAGAGGGATACTTGTGAGGGTCTGCAAGTTACTACTCCAATCATACTGCAAGACTAAAAATGTAATATGTTGTAGACTAGTACTGACACTCATGCCATTCGTCCTCTTTGGATCTCACATTAATATAAGCTATGCATTATGTCTATGATATAACTGTTAAGATATGTGAAAGTGGCAGTTTGTAAGGAACTAAATTATTTCTGAAGTAAAACTACAGCTCAGCATAACAAAACAGTAAAACAGTTCATACATAATGAAATACTTGTACACATTTTCAAATGAAAAGAAATTACAAGTAAGGTTTAAAGAAAAAGAAAAGAAAGGGCAGTATAAGTAACTGTGGTCATTGAATGATTGTAGACCCATTTAAGCTGCATTGTGTAGAAGGTTGTAAAATGTTAATATTACATAATGTAATATAAAAGTTATCCTGCTTAATAGTTAAAGCCATGTAGTAGCTAAGAAATTCAACTTTAGGAAAGTGAAATTGAAATATCAAAGATTTCCTTTCTGTAGTCTATATATGAGGCCTTTTAATAAACATTTTATCCCATGTATTCCATCTTTGATTAAGACACAGTTTTTGTTTATAGGCTTTTATGACTAACCTTTGGACGTTGCACCATATGTAAGTCTAGATTTTACTATTGTCTCATATTTCTAATGGGAGGTCATAGTCTTACCATAGAGATGAGCTTTTGATGTTCCACCCATTCTACCTACAATATCTACTTACATGCTTTCACATGTTGTTAAGGCATCATAGCAGTTACTAAATACAGGCCATTATGGATGCCCTTGGGCATAACAACCAAGAATTTATCTATCTGATCTGTCACTACAATGGGCAAATTGTTGCATCAGACTTCATTCGTATCTTTCTTTTTCAAAGATATTTTGCAGTGATGAATCAAGCTGCAATGTTATTTCAGATGGTTAACATACTCTAGAGCCATAGCTTTCTGTCCCAAACTTTAAAGAATTCACATCTCAACAATATAAGTTGGCTACTCATTATTTCACTAAAAAGGATGAAATGTTTAGCTCAGTGCTGTCACATACTGCATCCTGCAGGATAATTGTGTTCTGGAATGTTCTTTCATGATTCAGTATTAGATGAAGGTGCCCATTTATGGTGAACTTGGGAAAGTAATTTCATGTCTGCACCCAAAATTTGGGGGCTGGACGTCTTTCACCCCAGTTTGCTTACTATTTATCAGCACATGCTCGGTCAAGTTATTTATCATTTTTTTAATGTTCATAGAGCACAGCATTTTTCATTTGTATTAATGGAGGTTATAATTATTCTTACCTTCAAGAAACCTTCTTTGGATTTAAGATGCCTCAGTAAGTATTGTCCCATCAATAACTTGCCCTTTTATCCAGGATGAATAATACTGAACAATAACTGATATTATGGATCCTCATTAGCCCACCATTTTCACTAGCCACAACACTGAGACTACCTTTATTCAGGTTGCCAGTGATCTCCTCACAGTTATTGTTCAGCATTTTATTCAGCACTGGTACTGGTATTGGTACTGATACTGGCACTGGCATTGCTATTGGTACTGATACTGGTACTGGTACCAATTTGTTTCTCTGCATATTCAACATCTGATTAAGGAAGCCTAAATGAGTGGCCTTGTGGTGTTTCCTCTGTTGCTTTAAACCAGTCACAGAGGGTAGTATGTGGACTTTAGGCCTCTAGCCCCTTTCCTCTGGGACATTGAATTCAGCAGTGATCAATTCTCTTTCCACTGATATTCATAATGTTTATGCTGCCTCTAGGTAATAGTGTTAGAAGGAGAAGATTTCATTATCATTGCTATAAAGATGTTACATTGCTTTCTGCTCCTGTCAGGAAACAATGGTGAGTGTGATGTCAGTTTTGGATGAGTTGAAAGTTAACCATCAGTGGTTGTCCAGTAATCAGTTATAGCTTAATAACTCCAAGCCTGGTGTTGTGGTAGTCAGTATCACTCTTCAAGCTTCTTCTGCCCCCCATTGCTACCTTACATAATCTAGAAACACAAAAGGTTAGAATTTGCATCTAACGTGAAAACCTCAGCACCATCTACAATTGTCAGTTTGTATTCAGGTATCATTTGGGTGTCTGGCAACTTTTATTCTTCATGTTACTGTCTGAGGAATACCACATGGATTAAACACATGATGCCACATGATGCTTTCACAGTGTTTTTCTCACCTTATTCTTCCCTTGTTTATTAACACAGCTCTTGTTTCAAGAAGCGTTCATTCCACTTTTCAACTACCCTGTCTGTGACATACAACATCTATTTTTTTACTTAAATCTGATGTCTTCATTCTGGTTTCTGTAGCCTTTTCTTCCTCCCTTGTCATTCCCATGAGACCCACAATTTCAGTGTTTTCCTTTAACAGTTTTGATCACGTATCATTTCTGTTAATCCCACCTATCTGCTAGTCTATATATTTCTAGTTTTTCCAGTCTTTCCTTATACCTACTTCCTCTACACTTCTTAGCTGCATACATTCAGGTTTCATTGGTTTGGTTGACAGGGAGTTTGGTCGACATCTGCTTAATCAACTTAATTTGATCAATTGTACAGATAGTGGAGAGGCGCAAGACATCAACAATCCCCATATAGAGGAATATTCCCTTTCCCAGGGGATTGTGCAATCTTGGAGTTAATATATATAGTTAGTGGGGGGGTACACAACCCCCATACTGGGGTTGTTGTTTACATTTTTTTAAGTAATATTTGAATACACCAAGACGTAACCTAGGTGCATGTGTATTAGGAAGTCAATGTTTCCACTTTCTGTGTAGAGTTGTTTACCTTCAGGATGTTGACATTCATTTTCATCAGCCAGCTGAAGGTAAATCATACATTTATACTTTGACAGTAAGTCCCCTGAATTACTATGTTATTCCATAGTTCTCATCTTCTTTATCTAGAAAGGCTATGCAGAATACCTAAGTGGAGACTGTCTGCTCATCTAGTTTTTGAGGTTGTCTTTGAATGCCGACCAGATATGCAGTGGAACCTTGTTCCATAACCATGGAATACAGTTGGCTAGGTACCCATCACACAAGTGATTTATTCAATTTTCTGATGTAGGTTGAGATCCTCAGCATTTATTTATTTCATTTTTATTTATTTCATATTTATTAACAGAGTTAGTGTGACTGAGCTTCTGGCTCATTTTCAGCAGAGACCTGGGGTTAAAAGCTCCACAGTGAATAGAATTTAACAAAAATAAGTTACAGTCAGCAAAAGATTCCAATCAGGTTACAATAACATATTAAATGAATAATACCTACATAATTGTTTTGGGGTTTAGAGAGCTTATATACAAAAGCTGGATGGAGATATAAGGAAATAAAGTGGAGATGATCAGTAAGCCAGGTTAAAGTTAGTTTTTTAGGAGTAGTCTGATAGAGTATAGATAGGATGGACAGGGAGGAAAGGCACTAGCGGGAGGGTATTAAGAAAGAATGAACAGAAGGAAGGAAGAGGTGGGAGAACATTGTTAGAAATAAACTTGGAGTAAGGAGGAGTATTTGGTGTTAGGATAGTACTTGGAGTAAGGAGGAGTATTTAGTGTTAGGATAGTAGTTTTAGGGGGGATAACTACAATGGCAGGACATTTTTTTTTAGTTAGGTATTTTCGGGTGGCTAATTTGAAATGATTGCTATGGTCAAGGGACTTTATTTCTAGGGGTAGCATGAGTGTTTAAAGAGATGTTCTATCTAAGGAGGTGCTGGAAATCAAATAGGGCAGTGTCCTTTCATTGCTCAAAAAGCAAGGAAAAAAATAAACAGATGCTACTGTATCTGGAAAACTAAGGGACTTGACACCAGTGAGCTTTTAAGTTACGTATGCCTAAGATCTGTTAAGTTGATCAATATGATAAGAAAGGTATGCTCATAGGAGTGTGATATTCAACAATGGACCTTATCAGTGACAAATACAGGGGAACTAAAACTTCTTTAGCTCTAGAGGAGATGCATTTGAAAATTAGTTGGGCTAGCTAGAAGGATTTCCGAACTATTGTGGAAGTACAGTTGTCAAATGAAATTGAGTTGTCAACATAGGTGTTTAAGTCCCAGATGACTATATCACTTTGGAGGACTATGTCATTTCTATGGTAGAAGAAGAAAACGTTTTATTCACCAAATGGAATGACTCTGTATTTAGTACACCAGTAGTTGTTGTAGTCAGCCCTTGCTAAATAATTGTATTGGAAGGTGAGTTGACAACTGCATCCAGTTTTCAGTCATTAGCAAAGCTAGATAACCACAAGCTTGGAACATTTGGATGCCAGAGAACTAGATGCCAAAAAAAAGGAGGAAGCCCAGTATGGAGCCCTTCAGGACACTGTTGGTAATATTTCTACATTAAGAGAATGTGTCTGCAACGTTAACTACATTGGCTCTGTCAGTCAGTCAATTACATATCCAATAATAATATCTGCAATGCAAGGGTGTATCAAAGGCTTCAACAAGGTTAAGATAGGCAGTGTAAGTAGAGTAACCATTGCCCACAATTTGATGACAGTTTGAAAACAATTTATAAGGTTAAGAATACAGAAGGAAGCCATGTTGGTTTTGGTCAAGGCCCAAGAGATTAGCTATGACTTATTAATGAGCTGGGATGTGATAAACTTCATGGCATGGCATATAAGACTGGTGAGACTAACGGGTCTCTGATTGCTGTGATCAGTGATAAATCTACCTATGGTAGTTTGCAGACTTTGCCGCATTGCAGTGAGAGAACTATGTACCTCGGTTCACAACATATCAAGTGTTCAGACCCTTTGTTCTCCAAACATCAGATTCATAGCCTGTAGAGAAGTGGAGATCATAATTTTTAAAGAGTGGCTCGGTCAGTCTTTATTTAGTAACAGTACGTAGGCAGCAAGAAACTTTATAGGGACCCATGAATCTGACATTTTAAGCTTTAGAAACAGTGGAAAGAATCTGGTTAAAGGAAAATTTTAGGAGTAGGTTGAAGATGGGGAAATAATTAAGTGGGTAGCACAGTAAAGCATGAGCTAGGATACTGACTATTTCCTTCAGATCTGAATAGGTAGTTTATCGTAGAGATGCTATGGATATTGCTTCACTGCATAGCTGAAGAAGGATTTATACTTAAATTTTGATAAACTGACTATGTCATTTCATATGCAGCTCCCTACTGAAATGTCAGCACTCGAAATGCTGAGTACTGGCATGCAGAAAAAAAAGACCAAAAAACACAGGAGAAGAATGAATCTCAAAGATTGCTCTTTGCCTTAAAACTTCTTTTTGCTGAGGGACAAGTCCCCAGTGAACCCCCATGTAGACAAAAAACCCCTCCAAATCCCTTGAACTTATACATACCAGCTCCAAGATTTCCATACCTCAGAGAAAAGGAAATGTACTGAAAATTGACGTCAGATTTTATATATGTTATTCAGTCTCCTTATTTTTGGACTCACTCTACTGGGTCCCAACATTTCAGTTACCTCATATTCTGTTTTTATGTTTTTTAATGCTATGTTTAAGATATCTCCTAGCCTGATTCACTCTTTTTTGAGCTGGAGAGATAAAAAGTTATTTTATGAGCTTATTAGTTTTTTTCTTTAAAAAAATATTCACGTGAGTATTCCACTGTAAAGGGCTATGCTTAACTTTCCCATTATATTTGGAGTTAACAGGGTCAGATTTTTCTTGCTTTCTTTCTTTTTTATAAACCAAAAAATCTTTATTGAATTATCACTTATGACATAAGCAATCATACATTTACAGTATATAAATGAAAACAAACCATAGTGATATATTTTCAGTTGCAAACATTATGCATCATATACAGTCTTCTATACAACCATTGCCAATCGAACATTATATATCTCATTCAATTCCTGCCTTCCCTTAAATCTCATTCCTCCTGCAAAACATTATTCTGCATTATTTTTCCCATAACTCTGTTCTGTGTAATTTGCTCCTACCCTTTTATAAAGATTCCACTTCCATTTCTTTTATCTCTGTTACTATATTCACTCCTTCTAATATGGTTGGTTTAGACTTCACTTTTCATTTTCTAGTAACTGCTTTTTGGCAGCCACCAGGATGGAGTTTTCAATGCAACTATTCAGACATAAACAGAAGTCAAAGTTGTAGTTTGTGTTTGGTGATGGGATCAGAAGGTAAAGGGTTATTTTAAAATGTATTTAGGTCATCTATGAGTTGTAAAAGGTTTGCTTTAGAAAAATGCTAAACAGAGAAGAATTTGCAGTGGGGGGCATTGGTTTTCAAGATGAAGATAGACTTGTGAGTCATATGTCAGATTAAATCAGGATGGGGAGACAAAAGATAGATCCAAGAAGGAGTTATGTTTTTGAGGACAATATTTAGTGTACTGGAGCCTCTAGCTGGAAGACTGACCATTTTTACCAATGATTTAGTGCTAAGAAATCCTGGGGAATGCTAAGAACATTTTTAATTAGTGTTGAGGCTTTACCAGTTGATGCTTGGTGCTCATAGCTCTCAACCTCTTAGCACAAAACATCTAGACAAAGCCCAAAATAACAGCAGGGACAAAGCACCAAAAATAGGTATACATTTTAAATATTGCTGTTATAAATTTGTAAAGTTGACAGAATAAAAGGTATTTTGTTATCATGCATTTTCTGAATGATATGAAGTCTTAAACTCAAATGTCTGGCATTATTTGGTGAATTCAATCCTTACTGATTTGCTACATAAATCCAGAAAACCAAAAATTTTATGGGGAACAGAATGAAAATATGAGCCAAATTTGGACGTTCTGTGAAAATCAGGACAGTTGAGAAGTATGCTGGTACTAAAGGTCGCCGAGCTGTATAGTGCTGGGACATATAGGGATTTTTGCTAATGCATTAAGGTGATTATCGTGGTCAACAAGAGACACTGAAGGTAGTGTGTAGCTAGTAATGATGTGGTAGTTAGAATTATATGGTGTAAGCAGGATCTATACAAGTACTTAGTATGTTTCATGAGAAATTTTCCATGAGATATCAGGGTCCCTGATGAATAAGGATAATCACCCCCAAAGTTACCAGAGGGCCGAAGCATGAATCCACCCACAGTTATCAGGAGGCGGCATGATAGGCAGTGAATCCAGGCACAGGGATAGTGGTCTCATTACAACTCAACAAAGTCTCTGTAATTACACAGACATTACTATGTTCCAGTACTAGGAGGGCAATCAGTTTAGCTATCTTTTGTTCAGACTGCTGGAACTGAGTAGAATCACTATAATGAATTCTGCTGCTACTTCTGCAAATGAACTGGTTCCACCAGGGCAGCCTGTTACAGCCTCTACAAATGGGTCATTACCACCTGGGCAGCCTGGGACTGGATCATTGCAACTGGCCATGAATATGCAAGAGGAGAGGCAAGTTGCTTTTTCACTGGATACTTGGCTTTGTGGAGGTGTACCGTCTGCCAGTTTTGTGGAAGGTAATGGCACAGTTTTAGACACATATTTACATGACTTTAAAAATAAGCTTACCATTTATCATAAATTGCAGCAGGAAAATATTTATTTTAAAGAATGTCTAAAACTACAACTGGTGCCAAAAGGTCTCCAGGCCTGGAAATTCCCTACTGGTCTGATTCCACATTCCCTTTTTCATCAGGAATTATTGGTCATGTTTGACTGTCACGGATGTGAACTTATGGAACTGTTAGTCAAACATAACAGTACCACCATGGAAAATCTATATTCTGAGATCAAAGAATTGGATAAAAAAATAACTAGCAATGACTTCTTTGGGACTTCAAAATTTAAATATGAAGGTATTTTCAAGGATATTGACAAGTTATGTAATTCCATAGTCCATCGTAAAAATAAGAAATTAGAAAGGGACTGTTTATCGTACAGTCAGGGTAAGACTTGCCCTTTACCACCAAGTGGGCAACAACGGTACAGGGATGAGAGGAATGGTCCTGAAGAAAACATAGACATTCCAAATGGACATCAAGCCGAGAAGGAAGAGCTCCCTTTAGGGCCTATTTTATATAGTCAAACGCTTAAATGTTCGACTCACTAAAGATCGAACTTTAGTGATCGAACATTTAAATGTTCAAATATATTAAAAAATTAAAAAAAAAATAAACAAAAGAAAGTAAAACTAAAGGGTGTAAGTAGGGGGGGCAAGCCCCCCTGCACCCCCACACCCCCGATACTTAAATATACCAACTCCAAGATTGTGCTATTGTGTAGGGAATGGCAAATTTTCCATTTCCGCACTGTAGCACACTGAAGTGTGATCTCGGAGTTGGTATATTTAAGTAGCGGGGTGTGGGGGGTGTCCCCCTGCTTAAACCCTTTACTTTTACTTTTTTCTTTTAAATATTAATTTTTAATATATTCAAACATTTAAATGTTCGATCACTAAAGTTCGATCTTTAGTGATTCGAACATTTAAGCATTTGAATATATAAAATAGACCCCCCCCCTTTAGATGTGCCGCTAATACAACACTCAGAAAGCATTTGGAATCAGAGGTATCAGAATCAGCCATATCCACAGGGGAATTGCAGACAATGGCAGAACTAGAGGAACACAGCAAACAGTTACAGAGCTCAGAGGTGACTTTAAATGAAACTTTTTCTATAATTTATAATACTGCACGGGACTTTAAAATTTATAATTATAGCTCTGTAGACTTGACTTCATTTCGTTCTGATTTATTTAGTAAAGAACATACTTTTTCCCTAGTAAACAAGTGGATATAGTACAGCTGTTGTGTGATCTTAAAATGTATGTTCGCAATTTAAATTTCCGTGTCATATATAGAGACATATATGTTCAACAATGTACCAGTGGACAATTGTGTTATACGCATTCCTAGTACTTTTAATCCTGGCACAAATAGTGGTTTTAAAATGTTTGAGAAAGCATGTGAAATTGATTTCAGATATTATCTGGAACACAGTAAGTGGCAGGACAATATGTCCACTGAAGAGAGATTTTTAATAAATAATTTAAAAACTCACAGTGATTTGAGATACATGCAACCAGATAAAGGGGGAGGTTTGGTAATAATGCACCAGGATGATTATGTACAAAAAAATGTTCCAGCTTTTGTATACCAAAACCTATAGGGGAGTTTCTCTCAATGAAGTGCATGTAGCATATCAAAGAATTGATTGGGAATTGCTTGATATGTTAACACAAGTTCAGATTTCTGCTACTGAGTACAACTATATGTCCACAGAGAGTCCTAAGATCCCTGGTATTTTTGGTATACCAAAAATTCATAGGGACCTAAATGACCCCCCCCCCTTTATGACCAATAGTGGACTCAGGATGGTCCAAGACTGGTTATATTGCCCGTTTCTTGGGCAAACAGTTGAAGCCTCATGTGTTAAAAATCCCTCATACTTGTCAGGATTCCTGGCATTTCCTCACTTTATGTAATGGGATTTTACCATTCCAACATGGGTTTTTTATAACCATTGATGTGAAGGATTTATTTAGTTGTAGTCCACATGGAACAAGTATGGAATGGTTTTCCTTATATTTGTTTGAATAATTTAGTTTTAGCCGGGACAAAATAAATACATATTGTCAATTGATAGAGCTAGTACTAAGTCACAACTATATATATTTTGATGGTCACATGTTTAAGCAACTCAAAGGTGTGCCAACATTCTCATGGCCTGGTGGGAGAGATGCTATTTATATCCTCGCCCTTACTTTCAGCATATTTCTTTGTATGTCCTATATTTGGGTGATATTTTTATAGCATGGAAGAGACTCATGGCCATTGTGGCTGAATTTATTGAGTATATCAATCAGACAACTGAATTTTTAAAATTCAGCTATACTATCACTCCAGACGAGATAGCTTATCTAGATGTGTTAATTTCCAAGAATAAGACCAGAACAGGACTAGGGTCTACCATACACAGAAAGACTACCTTTTCCAACAACTACTGCATTTTTCTAGCAGTCACCCCTTATATGTTAAGCAGGGTGTAGCTAAGGGACAGATGGTGAGGGTAGCACGTATGGTATCTGAACACAGTGATTTTGTGATGAGTGTGCTTATATTGCCAAGCTGTTTTTGAATCGGGTTACCTTCACCATCTTGTGTCCAGAGTGTAGGAGGAAGTTATTAATAAATGGGAGAGTGGTGTATATGTCCCATTATTGTCCAGTAACATCAATGTGTCTATGTTTGATACAGGTATGGTCTCTGATTATAACAAGTATTTTATTGCAAATGTCAGCGAATCTGGAGATGGTAATGGACAAGGAGAAATGGTTAGTAAGAGTCCGCTGAACGTCAACAATTCCAAGAGTGTGGTTTGTCCTTTTGTTACCACCTATAGTAGTAACAGCTATATCATTTCTGACATACTAAATAAAAATTGGAACATCATTAAAAAGGATGTTGATATGGTGATCTTATTGGGGCTATGACCTAATATTGTATATAGGACGGGTCCCAATATAAAAAACATTTTGGAAAGAGAGAAACAGCTTAGTGAAAATGGTAAAATGACCCCATGTAATCAGTGTTGTCGTGTATTCTCTGGTTCACAAATTAAAGTAGCTAACGACAATTTCTATAAGGGAAAGGTACAACTGCCACACACAGGCTGTGGTTTACATTGCATTTTGCTTACAGTGTCCTGTTTCTATATGGGTAAAACCCAGAGCAAACTAGCTAAAGAATTTAAGAGCATTTTTATGAGGTTTCAACCAAGAAAGAATCCAATGCACTATTTAGACATCTTAAGATATTTTCAGATCATGTTTTTAAATTTGTAGTGGTGCATCAGGTTAAAAGGGATTCCAGTGGGGTCCCTGGAAAGTATTTTTAGAGTAAAAGGGAACCTGGTGGCAAGTGTTTTTAAATGCAGGCTTTCCCCTGGTTTAAATGATGCAATTTCCATTGCCAGTTTACTAAAGTTAAAGGTTTATGACAGGTAATATTCCTGTCAGTTTAGGTAAAGGTTGTAACAACAGAGAGATACATACATATATATATATATATATATATATATATATATATATATATATATATATTTTTTTTTTTTTTTTTTTTCCAGCATAAAAATGGTTAAAATGTTTAGGGCATTATTCTAGTGTTTCATTGATCTAGAAATTTTGAATTTGCTGATGTCATGTATAAATTGAATGTGTTTTTTAAAATACTTTTGTCTGAGGAAGTTTGGAGATTGTTCTAAATGAAAGTGCTTACAGTAAACGGTTTCACCTTGATTCAACTTGTTTGAGTGAGCTGCATTTTCCAGTACTGCTTTATTCCATTTTGTTTTCTTCTGCTGTGCTGCCTTTTTAGTGAGGTTCCTGGTTTGTTGGTGTTTGTTTTACACTATCGTTAAGTATAAAATTATCATTTTGTGAAATCGAGATGATTGTCAACTGCTGAAGTGACACCCTGACCCCATGTGCAAAATAGGAGAAGGGGTTGAGCATGGATGGATGCCTCTTCAGCTATTTAAATTTATTTGTCATCCTACTATATTCCATAGAACCAGAATACAAAGTGCCCACCCCCTTCCAATCTATATTGCTCTTTTAAAATTAGTGGTGCTTCACTTACATAGCAAAAACTTAAGTTACCCCCTCTTTAATATCTAATTGCTTAGTGCACAGTGCAGCTCTTCGGATATTAAACCATTTTTTCATCTTATCTTAAAAATCTACATTTACTACAAAATAAAACACACTTGCTCAAAGGAGCATAAACACATAAAAAGAAAAGAAAAAGTGTCAGAATGCTGAGTAATCCACAACCTGGTAGGAAGGATAACAAAACACAGTTTATTCACAGGCTAAGCACTTTCACCTTACACCCATAGGGCATCATCAGAGTGAATTAAACACAAAAAACATCTACATTTATGCAACTCTAAAATACAACATGCCTACTACTAATTAATACTGTGCCAATTAATTCTTAAAGAAATATGTTAAAAACACTTGAACACATTAAAAATGTATGATAATATTAAATAACTAAATAACTAAGTATGTATTTAACCATACATAAATCCTGCTATTAATATATACTATAAAAACATTTTTTAAAAACTTGACTAACAGAAGTGTACCAAGGAAACATGTGTGTTTTGAAAGCCTGTATATATGACAGAACTTAGTGATACATTATCATTAATACCTGGAGATATTGTGGCGTTTGTCCTCAATTGCCATTCTCACTCCAAATTCTCTAGGTATAGGTTTATAGGTTAACATCACCCTCTCTAAAATGGTCAACAACTCTGTCAATAACAAAAAACAAGAATTTATTGAAACCCTCACATCTCACTGAATGATTGTAAAGTGCACGTTCCTTCTTACTTTTTTAATGTCCCTTACATGCTCTAATATTCTTTCCTTCAATTTTCTAGTGGTTGTACCCACATAGAATGCTGAACAGGTCAAACATGTAGCTATATAGACCGCCATCCTAGTATTATAATTACAATTGGCTGGACTAGGTATCGAACATCGGTATCCCTCTACCATAACATATGGACCTGTGTTAATAAACTTACATGCCTTACACATGTTGCAGTTAGATATCCTAGATACCATCCTTTTCTTGT
Organism: Protopterus annectens; assembly: GCF_019279795.1. Lineage (NCBI taxonomy): Eukaryota > Metazoa > Chordata > Ceratodontiformes > Protopteridae > Protopterus > Protopterus annectens. The sequence continues at coordinate 617,119,025 of NC_056736.1, read as the reverse complement.
TACATGTTTTTTCAAATAGGTTCTTAAGGTTGGTAAAGACTGCTCAGTTTCTTGCTTTGTAATATCTGCCAAAATACTTATCCATAAATCATAAGGGTCTATGTATTAGTTTTCCAAGTGTTTGGCAGTGCCTTGTATAGATGCAAACACCTTGAGTTGACATTTTTTCCTGTAAAAGCACCATTGAAATTTCACCAGTATCTATTTGCACACAGCACAACTAGTTTGATGGATCATTCCAGGCTGCAGTCCAAGTTGCAACTCGTTGGCTTAATGAACACAGAACTTAGATGATTTTCAGTTACTTAGGAGACATTTGTGTGTGTGTGTGTGTGTGTGTGTGTGTGTGTGTGTGTGTGTGTGTGTGTGTGTGTGTGTGTGTGTATGTGTGTGTGTGTGTGTGTGTGTGTGTGTGTGTGTGTGTGTGTGTGTGTGTGTGTGTGTGTGTGTGTGTGTGTGTGTGTGTGTGTGTGTGTGTGTGTGTGTGTGTGTGTGTGTGTGTGTGTGTGTGTGAGTGTGTATGTGTGTGTGTGTGTGTGTGTGTGTGTGTGTGTGTGTGTGTGTGTGTGTGTGTGTGTGTGTGTGTGTGTGCATGTGTGTGTGTGTGTGTGTGTGTGTGTGTGTGTGTGTGTGTGTGTGTGTGTGTATGTGTGTGTGTGTGTGTGTGTGTGTGTGTGTGTGTGAGTGTGTGTGTGTCTGTGTGTGTGTGTGTGTGTGTGTGTGTGTGTGTGTGTGTGTGTGTGTGTGTGTGTGAGTGTGTGTGTGAGTGTGTGTGTGTGTGTGAGTGTGTGTGTGCAGTGTGTGTGTGTGTGTGTGTGTGTGTGTGTGTGTGTGTGTGTGTGTGTGTGTGTGTGTGTGTATGTGTGTGTGTGTGTGTGTGTGTGTGTGTGAGTGTGTGCGAGTGTGTGTGTGTGTGTGTGTGTGTGTGTGTGTGTGTGTGTGTGTGTGTGTGTGTGTGTGTGTGTGTGTGTGTGTGTGTGTGTGTGTGTGTGTGTGTGTGTGTGTGTGTGTGTGTGTGTGTGTGTGTGTGTGTGTGTGTGTGTGTATGTGTGTGTGTGTGTGTGTGTGTGTGTGTGTGTGTGTGTGTGTGTGTGTGTGTGTGTGTGTGTGTGTGTGTGTGTGTGTGTGTGTGTGTGTGTGTGTGTGTGTGTGTGTGTGTGTGTGTGTGTGTGTGTGTGTGTGCATGTGTGTGTGTGTGTGTGTGTGTGTGCGTGTGTGCGAGATAAATGACTAATATCTGTCTTTCTTGTGATCAGTTAAAAACACATTCTACAACACTCAGCATTGTAGGCTGTCCTTCCTGTTTTCACTGATCCTAAATGCATGATCTACCAGCACTAATACAATTCACGATATATTTTATGCGGTTCATATTTTAATGGAGTTGCACAAGGATGAATACAATATGATTAATAAACAAGCCATAACTCTTTCAAATATCTCTGAATAATTAGACTGTATCTGAAGATTAAGTGTGACTAAACAAAAAACATTATTTGAAATGTTTGATGGGCTGCCTGTATATAAGGTGAACTTGTTTATCTTAGGTCCAGAAGAACTACCCATTTAACTATATCAGGCATTTCAGCTAAATGGCAATTCTGAATGGCCATGACTTTTTCTTTTACTTTTAAGTCTATTTATGGACAATTTCAGGCCAATAAAGCCAAACCCCTGTAGCTGTGGACATGCACATGTCTGCCTTCTTATGGCATCATCAGTATAGCATAAGAGGAATACTTGACTTTTGGAAACCATTGTGGATATCAGTTGGGTACGACAACCCTGTATTTCCAAAAGTCAAGCATTCCTCTTATGGTGTGCTGATGATGCCAAGTAGAAGCAGGGTGGCAAGCCTCCATGCACCCCCACACCCCCTGCTACTTAAATATATCAACTCTAAGATTGCACTTAGTGTAGTGAAGTGCAATCTTTTCCCCGACATGGGGGTGCAGTGGGGCTTTCCCCCTGCATATAGTTGAAGGGTAATAGGTTTCTGTATGTTGTTGTGCTGGAATATAGTAAGTGTTGGTATTCTGTGTGTTTTCATTATTTTGAGTTTTCAGTATTTTGAACTTTCGAGATTTTGGTCCCAGGATTTTGGTCTTCGGGATTTTGGGCATTCAGAGTTCTATAGCGCATATATATACACACACACACACACACACACACACACACACACACACACACACACACACACACACACACACACTTGACTTGCTCATGCTCACAAAGTAGGCAAATGATGGAATCAAACCCTGTACCATGGGACCCACAGCTCACAACCTACATATTACTATATATATATATATATATATATATATATATATATATGTGTGTGTGTGTGTGTGTGTGTGTGTGTGTGTGTGTGTGTGTGTGTGTTTTATGCTTATTTATCGAAGGGAAGAATAACATAGGCCATACCTGTGAATCAGCTAAGATGAATGACACTTTCCTTTCAGTGAATGAAAGCTATTTTAAGGGTTTAGTTTCAATGTCATCATTCGTTTTGCAGTGTTCTTTGTTTGTATCAGTTTTGCTGTCACCCCATAAGAGTGAGGACAGGACTTTTCCTTTATTTAGTGATTACTCTTTCTTCACTGTTGTACGATTGTCGAGTTGGCATTATAAGGTGGGTGGATACAGGGGAACGCATGCTCCTGCAAAAACATGTTCTTATATAGTTTTGTTTTGATGTCTTTGAAACTGAATATTACATGCTAAATGGTTCAGGAATTCAGGTAGTAGACTGCAATAAACTGCTAGGAATTAAAAATTTGTCATGATCAAAAATCATCAAAAAGGTAGGACATACTTACAGGCAAAATCATGCATTTTCCCCACTGCAAGGCAAAACACTGCAGCAATGCACTTTATTGCCTTTTCTCTTTTACTTAGCGCACTGCTCAGTAATTTATCTTCACCACTAATTCCTAACCTTTGATTAGGATGTAAAAAGCTTCCTGATTTGCTGCAGGCTATTGTGGATCAATACACCCTTGCCTTTTACTATGTGGCCTAAACTGGCTTGAATTTGACCACTGCCTTTCTTCTCTACCGCTGCAGTTTGCCCATAGATTAATCTACCCACCAAAGTGTTTGGCTTTGGTCCCATATTACCTGAGATGAGGCTTGATGTGTGCTTCAGTCCTGTATTGTCTTTACATGTCACTAAATCTATAAATAGGTATGGGTTTGCTTCTTGCCCAAAACACTCCACTTGAATATGGTCCATCTCAGAGCTGTGTTTTTAAGTTTGCTTTAAAGGAACATGGTGCCAGATAAATGAAATGCAGCCGTAATGTGGCACAAAGCTTGTATTGATTATTTCTTCATGTGCTGTACTTTTATTGTTTTAATTTGATTGTATATTCCAGATATTTATATGAGATCTATTAGCTCAGGAAAATGTGTGTATAAACTTTCATAGGTTCATAGGTGATTACTAGGCTAACGGCTTAAGGGCTGTTACAAGTCTGGCCAGTATAACACAATTCTACCCAGTGTATGACCCCTATGAGCAAGAGGATGGTATGGATTTCTGCATTGATTGTCTTACAGATTGCCCCTGCCCATAAGGCACTACCCCAGGTGTGAATTTGCAATTCCCCATCCATTGATCCAAATTGCGTTTGAAGAGGGTCAGGGAAGGGCTATGCTTAATGTGAGTAGGAATCCTCTTCCAAAGAAGGGTCAAGCTTTGAGACAACACAGCTGTCTGTCCGGCATGAGGATTGGGTGACCCTTATGCTTTTTGACTTGCGGATGTGTAGCAGCTCCTTCAGGGCTGGATCTGTGGGTGCCTTGTAGGCCAGACATAGGTCTGCCCTTAATAGTCAGTAGGAGACAAAGTACAGGGATAGGACTTTCAGTATGTCTGCGTAGTTCATGTTCTTTACACCCTGTATTTTCTTTGTGAGGAACCTCTGAGGTCACTCCAGCTTCTGTAAGTGCCTAGTCAAATTCATGCCATATGGTATACTGTACTCTATTTTTCTAATGAAGGCTGAGTACACCGGGACTGTAATTTCCTTGAATCTGGATGCCATACTTTTACTTATAAGTTGTGCCACATAAAAGGATTTTCTCACCACTATGGACACATGGTGGTCGAAATTCAGGCTACTATCTATCTGCATACCTTGATCTCTCACCTCTGAGTATACTGTAAGGGGTGTTCTATTGAAGTTGTTGTAATTTGCAGGGGTATTTGACTTCCCAAAGGGTATGATAATGCATTTTTTTTCATTTAGTTTTAGTCCATGGTTCTGGCACCAATCATTTGTCTGATCTAGACCCTCTTAAAGGATATCTACATCACTGGGGGGTTCAGTGATTGCCCCCAGCTTGCAGCTGTCAGCAAACTTTGTCATCCAGAGGCCATCCAATTTACCTTAACTTCAGAGAAGTATATTCTGAACAGGAATTATCCCAGTGCTGTCCCCTGTGGCACACCACTAGTAATTGGTCTCTTGCTGGGTCTGGATTCAAATGGGTCCCAGTACTGAGCCCTGTGGCACACCACTAGTACTTGGCCTCTTGCTGAATATGGATTCATCACCTTAACTACATGTGTCCAGCCAGTGAGCCAATTGGCTATCCATCTGGTGACATAGAGATTTATGCTCAGGTTTATGAGTTTATTTATAATAACTGAGTGGAGAATTGTGTCAAATGCTTTGGCCAGGTCAAGGTAGACTGTATGTACTGTTTTACCCTAATCAATGGCCTTGGTGGCTTTTTCAAAGAAATCCACCAGGTTCAGTAGTCATGACCTGCCCTTGACAAAGCTGAATTGGGTTAGATCCAGTGTTTGGATGCCTTCTATGTCATCATTTATCAGGTCCATGATTATTATTTCCATGGCCTTATGTATAAGATTAGTCAAACTTATGGATCTGTAATTTCCCGGGACAGTAGACGGTCCCCCTTTGTGGAGAGATGACTGCTTCTGTCCTCCACTCTATCAGGACAAAGCCAGTCTGGTTAAATAGAGATCCTAATAGACCTGATAAGTCCTCATTTAAGCTGTTTAAGAGGCAACCTGGTGTATTGTTAGCAGGGGCGGCTCGTGCTATAGGCCTGCAGCCCTCCCACCTAGAAAACAAAAATAAATAAAAGTAAAGAAACACAAAAACAAACAGTAAAAGAAACCATACCTCTCAACCTGGAAACATCAAAAATCTGGACAAGGCCCATGAAAAATAGGTACAAATCTGTACGCTGATTAAAATCTAATTTGCATACATAATTATGTAACCACGCCCACACCAATGGAATTGTGGGATACCAAATTTCAAACACAAACTGACGAACAACCAACCAAAATATAGCACCAGAGTCCCCCTGCAGCCATTCCAATATCCCATTACCTGGCTATTCCGCCCCATTTACCATAAACACTAATGTATGCATTCTGCTTTACTTCTACAATGATTTGGATTTTATTTTTAAATTTTACAGCACAACAATGCAGAGATACTAATAGACATCTGGTAAACAAAGATATACCGTCTCACAATGAAAATAGGCTTTGGCATTAAAACTTCTCTGCCCTTGAAACTCACATTCACTGAAACAGCATTGAAACCCAAACCACATCAAAAGAAAATGCATCTGGTAAGGTTGAGTAGTGGATAAAGATTACATTTGGGCTGTTTTCAAACCATTGCCCAATTCCACACAAAACAAGAAACATACTTGTGTTCTTTTCTTTGATACACCTTCCTGACTTTATTCAAATTATATTTCTTGTATACTACAACAACACACTTGTTAAACAATACTAACAATTATACCAGACAAAAAGTAATCACTGTCAAATTGTTCTACATGTTGATTACGAGTAGGTACATTGATTTCAACTTCAGTTTCCAAATGGCTAAAATATATTTACCAATAGATGTTGAGCTGCTGACTGTGTTAGTTCTCCTCTTAAAGATTTTTTTTTGTGGGGATACATTTTTTTCTTCAGTGTTCTCCTTTTGGTAACCATGCTATCCAGAGTAGTAAAATTCTTAACACATTTTCTTCCCATACAGTAACAGGAACACAAATTGAAACTAGATAAACTATACCCACTGCTGCTAGTGCGACTAACAAATGAGGTGATAGAAAAACACAACACTGAAGTCCAAGCAATAGCTACAGTAAACCACTCTGATACCGGTCTGCTTAATTTCACACACACTACCCTAATTTGAATAATGAGAATAGCAAAACAGCACTGAAGTCTGAATAATGAATGAGGGACTCTCTCTGGGACCAGCAGTAATAAATCACTCTGCTTAATTGCACGCACACACCTGCTGTCTGAATAAATAGGTGGCAGCAAAAGAACCACTTTTTGCTCTGGCAGCAATAACTACAGGAAAACATTATTTAATCATCTTCATTTTATTTTCCAGACTTCATTTGTATTAAAGTGCATTTGAATGGACTTTGTTCCATTATGTTTCCTTTCCATGTATGTCACATATACTATACTTAATTTTTTATTTCCGTTAGGCTCAAAGTTTCTTTATTCATTTTGTTAAAAGATGTGTCATGACAAATGGCTAACCCTTTTCTGCATATTCACAATTAACTGTAGCATGGCTAACCCTTTTCTGCATATTCACAATTAACTGTAGCATTAAATAAACAGAATAAAAGTAAAATAATTTTAATATTATTAGAATAAAATACAAATGCACATTTTACCCTGTTGTAAATATAGCTATTTCACTTTATTTTGCTTTACACAGGTTAGCAAGTTAACAAAGAACATTCAGAATATGTAACAATACAAGATATCTCATACAAGTACTTAACTTGCGCTCAATATAAGCTCAACATAATGATTCACTCGAACTTAAGGTAGTGTGTGCCTTAAAGTAAAAAATAATATAAATAAATAAATAAGACAATTGCCATAGAGTCATGTACTTCCGTCTTCATATAATACATGCAAGTGTCTTTCACTGGCAAACTAACAGGAAATACAGACAAAATGTACATTGTGCTTCACAATTTTCATAGGACGTTAACTGCCTCTGCTCAACTACATCAACATTTAATTCATACATACCTCCCGATAGTACTGCGACTCCCTCTCATAATCCTCGTTGTTGCTTGCTGCCTGTATTCCTGGTTCCTGCTTGCAGCCAGCTCGTAAAAAAAATTAAAACAAACATTACCGGTATAAAATGTAATCCATTAGGGTTGCCCGGACGGTTGCTTACTGCTGTATTCCCGCTCGCAGACAGTCGGAAATAATGACGTGAGCTCTTGAGCTCAATTCCGACTGGCTGGTAGCCCTGACGGCACTGACGTCATCGCAAGACGTGATGACGCCAGCCCCAGCGATTTTTAAAAATAAATAAATAAAGCAAAAAAATCGGAAATGAAGGGGTGCCAATCGGGAATCATGGCACCCCTTCATTTGGACCCCAAAACTCAGTAAATACCGAGTAATTCGGTATGGTTGGGAGGTCTGAAAAAGAAACACATGACCGTAATTCCCAGAAGTACTCAGCGCATGCACACACACTCTACATACACGGGAACACTCTCAGACTGCTAACAAGGTGCGCTGGACCAATCGCGGGCAGCTAACATACACCGGCACAATTACAGGGTGGATTTGCTCAATGGATATGTTCGTCAGCGATGAAGGTGGATATCTAACATACACCATGAGTACAGGGTTTGCTCGTCAGCAAAGATGAAGGTGAGCATTGCTCAACATGTGTGTGTCTGTGTAAAATGCCCCAGTTGCTATATACTGGTGGCTAGAGAGAACTCATGGTGGTGTGGTAGGGAATACCTCAGGCTTGAACCCTGTACCTTGGATGCAGGTGGCAAGGGCCTGAATTCCCTACCCACCACCATTTGTAAAGAATTTGCAGATTTTTGCCTCATATTTGATCTGTTCTGTTCCTCATAATATCTGTGGTTTCTAAATATTTAAATACTTAGATATTTGATGGTGCAGTGGTAGCATTGTTGCCTCACAGCTACAGGTTGTCAGATTTGATTCTTGGCTAGGGTGCCTTCTGTGTAGGGTCTGCATCTTCTCCCTGTGTTTGCTTTTGTGTCCTCCCATGTTACAAAGACATGTGTCTGCATTATTTCTTCCTGGGCCTCTGCTGAAAATTGTTTTTTGTTCTGGTTAACAAAGGTTAAATAAAATTGACAGGCATTTGATTTCAGACTTCAAGTTTCTGAATGTTTCATTCCTTAAATATCTGATGGTGCAATGGTAGCATTGTTGCCTCACAACTACAGGTTCTCTGGTTTGATTCTTGGCTTGGGTGCCTTCTGTGTGGAGTCTGCATCTCCTCCCTGTGTTTGTGTGGGTTTGCTCTGGTGTCCTGCCATTTTACAAAGACATGTTTCTGCAGTGTTTCTCCTTGGGCCTCTGTTGAAAATTGTTTTTTTCCGTGAGACTATCCTGGTTAACAAATGTTAAATAAATAAAATTGACAGGCATTTGAATTTCAGACTTCATATTCTTCAGAAAATACATAGTAACACAAAACCTTTTATTCTAGCAATTTCCTACGTTTATAAGATGAATATATGAAATTTGTCCCCATTTTTTGAGACTGTATTTTGCATCAAATTTTTGTTCCATTTTTCATAAAATTGTGGTTTTCTGGAAAATTAGTGGCAAATCATTAAAGATTGAAGTAAGAAAATAATGACAGACATTTCCTTTTCAGATTTCATGCCCTTCAGAAAATTCATACTAATGCAAGACATACTATTCTATTAAAAAGTTTATAAGAACAATATTTAAATGTCGTCCTTAATTTTGGGCCTGACTTTGTACAGATTTCTTGCTCTGTAGTTGAGAGGTATGACAAATGTGTCAGGGCCTTTGCAGTCAGCCAGAGACATTTCAAGTTGTGACATACTTGCTGCACCCCACTCCCCCATGTAGTGACTCTGGATGTGTCCAAGCAAGGCAAGGAGCAGTTATGCAGTGTAAGTGTGCAGAGTATCCCCCCATCCAAGGTAGACACAAGTACTACAGTGGCTTTTCATCTGTCTTGCTTGATTTTGCAGAATGTTCTGGTTTTCTGTCATATTTTTATACGGTTGATTATGCTTCTTATTCAGAAAGTGCCTGTTGCTCTGTGTTTAAGTAGCAATGATTTCATGACCATCAGGTAAGCTTGTCTGAGATTGTAAGATGCAAGTAAGCTTACTGTTAAAGAATTACCAACACTGAAAGCCTTTTTGTTGTTGCCATGCAGAGAATACTTGCATAACTAGACAACGTATAAGCCTTGGATATTGAAATGCATATGACAGTATTTGTAATAAAGGGCAGGATTACAGTATTTTAAGAAGCTCATTACCTTTGTTGGAGCCTTGCAGTCATCTTTGCAGGCTTTACCCATAAACTAAACAGAATGCCAATCTATCATGTGTGGTCCATAACCTGCGCAGTAATCCTTTAAGCAATTTATCTTGAGCTTGTTTCTTGTTTGCTGTTCATTTTTTACGTTGGTCATGTTTTCCCAATGAAACAAATAAATACTTGTAAGGCAGCAGGTCTTTTTTGGATAAGAAACATTTTTTTACAAGTGGGGTATCATTGCTACTTTCAGCATGTTATTGGTACTTTTTATAAAGCTGAATATAGATTATAATTAGAACTGCAGTGGTTTGAGATGAGTGCTGCTTGTTTTTCTTGTACTTGATTTTGGCTGGAATTCCAGTAATGTATTTAAAAAGTAATTTTTTTCATGCTTCATAACCTTTTTGTTTCCATCTAGATATTAAGGAAGCTGTCATGCAGCCAATGCATTCAAATATTTTTTTTCTTCTACATTTCATTTTGTCTTGATTGGACTCTCATAATGACGGTTTGGCACCCAGGGCAGCATATTTAATTAAAGTTCCAGTTTTTGTGGTTTGGGGCATAGCTCCTCCCCGTTCTAGTTGGCTGCACCCCTTCCCATTGGCCCCACCCATTCAGCTGTCTCCTGCAGCCTCCCTTCGATTTGAAGTCACCAGCCACCACTGAAGATTTCTATTTAAGGCTAAGACCAAGAACTATAAATGTGTAGAAAGTGGTTTCAGGTTTCATATTGTCCCCAAACATATATTAGTTGACATTATTAAACCATGAACCTGAGTAATGCTGGCAGTGAACAGAGTGCTGTATGGCTAAGTAATCATACACATATTGTAGAATTTTACTCTTGTGTGCTCTGTGCTCTGGTATTTTCCATGACGCTTCCATACAGGAATCAGTGGTGAGGATTGAGGATCCTTAGTTACTGACCTGGCTTTTGAGTGGGGGACATCACATTGACTGGTGACGGTCCAGTGGGAGACTGACCAGATGTCACACAAACACACACACACACACACATATGTATATATATATATATATATATATATATATATATATATATATATATATATATATATATATACATATATATATATATATATATATATATATATATATACATATATATATATATATATATATATATATATATATGTATATATATATATATATATATATATATATACATATATATATTTATATATGTCATCTCACAGCAAGAGGTTCTCCAGATCGATTCTCAGCTGGAGTTTTTTCTGTGCGGACTCTGCATGTCCTTCCTGTGGTCGAGTGAATTTAAAGACATGCAGGTAGGTGCGAGTGTGTGTAGGTGTGCCTTTTTTGAAGGTTAGACGCCGGGCTGGCAACTCGACACCATAAAAATTCACTACCAGTCATTAGTGAACTGAAATTTCACTGTGGTGACCCCTAACTGGGAAAAGCCGAAAGACAATCATCATGTATATAAAAACATATATACAGAAAGAGACAGATAGAGAAAGATAATGTAACCTAGTATCAAGGAAATATAGTTTTACAGCCTTAAGGCTAGTGTGCAGTTTCCTTAACAAAGAGCAAAGCATCAAAAAGGAAAAACTAGCTGTACAGGAGAGATACCTGCAAACAAATTACTGAAATAGACTGCTGACATACTTTCTAATGTAAGATCTGTATCAAAGATGGCTTTGTACTCATATTTAAAATAGGAAAACAGGATTCAAGCTGGTATTGTTTCTTTAAGCCACAAGATTTTAAGTAAAAACAAGAAAAAAAAAACAATAGATGAGCACTTTTGCATAAAATAAAAAACTGGGACAGTCTCCAAACAATGGTATAAAAAAAACAAAATACTTAAAACCACTGTTAAGCTAGAAGACAAGACTTAAAACCACTCAGTAGTTTTAAATATTTAGATGAGCAGTTTTGCCCATGATATTAAAGTTCTGATATGTGTGTGTGTGTGTGTGTGTGTGTGTGTGTGTGTGTGTGCATGTGCGTGCGTGCGTGTGTGTGTGTGTGTGTGTGTGTGTGTGTGTGTAGATGTAGATAAATATATACATGCATGCACAGACACACTTTGAAGTTTTATAAGTCTGAAATGTATGAACAGTCTGTATTATACAATATCAGTTTAATAGATTGTGCCCTACATATGGAATATATTATCATGAAAAACAGAATTTTGAGATTTTGTAATAATGTTTCAGAGTAAACTCATGCATTTGTATTTAAAGTTCCGGAACCTGTGTTACAAATGCAATATCCTCAATGGAGATCAGTCTACCTATCTGATAAATAAAGGTGAAATAAAACAGATATCTGAAAACATTTAGGGAAGGTTAAAGGGGCACAGTGCATTGTAATACTGGACCACCCAGAATACCAAAAGAGAAAACAAATACTGAACATTAAAAAAGTGTTGTTTAGCACATCAAAGTAAAATGGCAAGCTGAAAGCAATTTAATGAACATCAGTGTTAAAACTTTTCCTGTTTTTTCCTGTCAGATAATTCAGAAAGGGATATGAACTGCTTTAGGCAATGACTGTAATTATTGTCACTTGTTATTTAAATATGTCTTGAGAATCCTGCTTTGATGATATCCCACATGCATAAGATTTCTATTTAAGGCTAAGACAAAGACCTATAAACATCTAGAAAGTGGTTTCAAGTATCATTTTGTCCCCAAACATATATTAGCTGACATTATTAAACCATGAACCTGTGTAATGCAGGCAGTGAACAGACTGCCGTATGGCTAAGTAATCATACACATACTAATCACCGAGTACATATAACTGTCTTCATATTTACATCACATATTTTTTTTCCATTTTTTTTTTTATTCCATAGCAAAAATGAAAATGCTTTGCAATGTAGTATTACTCCTTGTAAGCAGATACTGTACTTAACAGACTAGGTTAACCACAGGGCTGATATAATTTACATAGGGAACACAGAAAGAAAATCACTGAGCACTGTCAGACAACAAAAATACTGTTCATAGGTGTATAGGTTCATAGGCAGTTACTAGGTTAACAACTCCAAGGGGCCTTTATAAGCCTCACCATACTTCCTAAATGTACCTGACATGAAGCCATCTTGTGCACTGCACTGTGCATTATTGTCAAAAGATACCAACTTTACAGGCAGGAAATAGATGGCAATATTAGCTATATTTTGGCCTGAGCTCAGTTGGTACGATGTGGTGTGTACAATTGTCTTTACCCCAAGAGTAATTTCTGTGGAGGAGATAAGGTTCTTTGAGATTGAGAATAAATTTTTATCAGAGACAAGCTGCTTTCTAGCAAAGAAGAATGGAATGAAGGCTGCTGTACCTGGACGTGAAGCTGTTGATACCTGTTTTGGCTGTGAAGGTTTTAAAGGAAAATACCTGTGAGGCTTAGACATTCTGAGACAGATTTGAGTTTATTTTTGCATAGATTGTATTTTATGGGAATAAAGCCATCCTGAATTGTTTTTTCTTACTTTGTTTTTACTTTGCTTACAGTCTATGTTTAGTTCCACTGCCTATTTCAACACATTTTCTCTTCTCCCTTTGTGCACCCAGATCAACAACCACCTGAACAGTACCAGGTCTAGTGTATTTATCCTGTCCAAGACCGCTGCCTCCTCCCTAAAGCTAAGGAAAAGAGACAAACCTCTTTGGTCATCTCTCCCCCAAATAACTCAAGAAAGTACATCTCATTCTGACTGTTTCCCACCTTCCAATTTGTTACATACACTTCAGCTGCCTACTGCTAACTCCATAGCCAGGACAGCCAGCAGCTAAACCCTTCTCCCCTCCCTTAATCAGTATATCCACTCTAGTACCTACCTATGAACCTATATTGGATGGGTAATAGGAAATTCACCCCGGGATCACTTCTGTGGTTCTGATTGACAGGGGCACAGGAAAATAAGTTTCTTGGAAGGCGAAAGCCAGGATACCTTTTTGGCTAGGCTTGTATAGGCCCTAGGGCCAATAGACTAGTACCTACCTATGAACCTATGAACAACCTCCTTAACTTTATCTGTGTAAAACGACCTTTCTCCTTACAGCTGCACTCTGGTCCAGCCTTGGTTGTAGTTTCAACCCTTGCCCACTAGGTGGCACCCCCCTTCCAGGATCTTTCCCTTTGCCTATTTTGCCTCTGGCATACAGAATTTTACAAAACACCCCTCTCTAACTTTCTGTCAGACCCACTTACACTCCTTCCTCCCCCCATTGCTACCACACATTTCACTATCACCTTTACTTAACCAAACAATCAGCAGTTCACTGATTGTTTTCCCTGCAACTGGTCCTTCTCTGGCTTACCAACACTACCAGACAAAAACTAACAGCCAGAAATGCAGCATGGACCTCTTGGAGATCCACTAAATCCCCTCAAGCCCACCAGCTATTTAAACAATTAAGAAATGAAGCTAAAAGATCCATCCTGCAAGACAAGCAAAGCTACTATGTCAACTTGCAGCAAAAACACCAAAATCACCCTCAAAAATTTTGGTCAGGCGTGAATAAACTACTACACCCAGGAAAATCTGCTACCCCCACCCCATCAACAACTTTACACCTACCCCCTGATTCTGTAGCTAAGACCTTTAACACTTTCTTCACCGATACTGTAAAATCCCTAGCTAATAATCTATCTCCCTCCTCCTTGACTACTAGCACAGCTATTCAGGAGAACCCCCCTCCCCCTTAAAATTTGACTACATCCCTAAAGACTATATCAAATCATTACTAAAAAAATTAAAACCTACCTCCCTGGCAGCAGACCAACTTCCCGCAGAGTTTCTACAAAAAGCTGCCAACGTAATAGCTTATCCAATCTCCATCTTAATCAATTGTTCTATCTAGGAATCCTACATTCTACCCATTTGGAAAATAGCTCATATTATTCCACTTCATAAAGGGGGAAGCTCCACTGAACTCTCCAACTTCAGACCTATTGCCATACTATCTCCCCTAGCCAAACTAATGGAGAAATCCATACAAAAATAACTTCTTAACCACCTGACACAATAATCTCCTAGCACCATCCCAGCACAGTTTTAGACCAGCCCACAGTGCTACCACTGCCCTTCTCACATTCTCCCACAAAATAAATCTAAACTGCAATCAAAACCTGCTTTCCTCTGCCCTCTTCCTTGATTTGTCAAAAGCATTTGACATGGTTAACCACAACCTACTCTTAGACTCTCTCAAATTCCTGTCCATAGACACCCAGCAATCAACTGGTTCCACTCTTACTTACATGGCAAGCAGCAAGCAGTCCAGTGGAAATAGCATCTATCCCCTCTTTTACCAGTCACTCTAGGTGTACCCCAAGGTTCTATTCTGGGACCCCTCCTTTTCTCTATTTTCATAAATGACCTGCCCAAAGTTATCCCTCATGCTACTACTATACAGTACGCAGACGACTCCACACTAATCTGCTCTGCTGTAGCTCCCATAGAATTACAATCCCTATCCCAACAACCTTCAACAAAGTAGAGAACTGGCTTAATAATCATCTGCTCTTATTGAACCCAAACAAAACCAAACTTCTACTATTCTTCCCCCACCCGGAAGATTGCACTACCAACATTTTCAGTCTCTTCTCATAATGGCACCATAATCTCTCCAGAACCAACTACAAAATTGCTAGGTGTAATCATTGATAATAATCTAAACTACAACGCCCATATAGACAAAACTATAAAAACAGTAAACAAAAAAATGTATAGGATTAAGAAATTTCTAACCCCAACTGCCAGAACAGCCATAGCTCGTACATATCTTCTGTCATCCCTCCTCTATGCCTCACCCATCTTCACTAACTTATCCAAATCAAATCTCAACAAACTCACAAAATGTTACACAATATAGCAAGATTTGCCTCAGGCTCAGACTACATAACTCACCACTGCCATAATCTTCAAAAATTAGGTTGGCTAGAGCTACCCAACCAAATCTATTATAACCAACTCATAGTAACTCATAAAATGCTCCACCAACCTACCCACACACCCAGTCTAGCCAATATCATTACCCCATACTTCAACCTAGCATCCCTTCGCTCTTCCAGCAGAATGCTAGTACAACCTACCAAAGCCAACAACTCTGCTGGAGATTCCTTATTCTCTAACGCTGCTAGCAAAAAATTGAACTCCCTTCTTGCTGAACTCACCACCAATTGCTCCTTGCCTCACTTCAAAATATCACTAAAGACACACATGCACAATAACTGGCTCTGTCCTTGTCTAAACCCTGACTAAAACCCAATTTACTCAGTCTGAGTTACTACACTGACTTGAGTTTCCACCAAAGCTTGTCTCAGTCTTAGTTTGGCTTAGTCAAACCCAACGTCACTGATATAATCCATTTCCATCTTAGCTATCTAAGATAACTCCCCTTTTCTCTCCGTACCATCCTTCAATTTATTTTTCTTCCACCCCTTTATTATCTCTAGCTTCCATCTTCTGAACTGCTACCTTCCTTTCTCAGCCTCTGCTGCCTTCTACCCAATCTACCTTTCTCTTACCTCATTCTTCCACTCTTTCTTTATAAACAACCTTCCTTTCCCTGTCTCCTCTTCCTACACCCTCAATTCTCTAATATGTTCTTTTTCCCCTTTATTGCTTCCTCCATCTCCCACTTTTTTGACTTCTCTTATCAATTTAAACCTTACTTCGAAACTTTCTTCATTATGGAACCTATTTGTAGTTGACTTCTGATATCTGTTACATTGATTAATATCTCTGCAAATATTACCTTACTTTGAACATTCTCTTAAATTGTAATGTTTTTGCATTTTTCTTTTGATTTTTGTTAAATTGCTAATATTACTGCATACATCATGTTAAATGTTTTATTTTGGAGCTTTTCTCCCCGGGCTGCCACTGAAAATGGACATGTATCCAGTCGGACTTTCCCGGTTAAGAAATGTAAAATAAAATAAATAAATAAATAAATAATTTCTATGTGCCTGTTTTGTCAAAAGAGCACATTCTTGTTCATGTCACTTGTGAATGATGATCATTATACAATTGATGACCTGATTGTTAAATGTATTTCTTTGACTAGTACTTAGCTAAGATATGACGTTATACATGTTGTGAAGAATATGAAAACACTGTCATCCATGTTAGCATGTCTGGCAGAAGATTTGTGTATATTCTCAGATTAACTTGTATTGTATGCCAGCATGTCTAATTGTGAAAATGTAAATACATTTTTAAAATATTGGATATCTCCATGCTTATACAAAATGTTTAAAGAATCTATCAGAGTTTTGATACATTTCTTACTGCACATGTTTGTGAGGGAGATTCTAAAATACAAACTGCCTGCAGAGAATCGGCTGAACAGTAGGTGATGTTATTAGAATGTTTCTGGTTGTTAGGTGATTATTTAAATAGCTGATTGACAGAAAAAGAACTTTTCAAACAGATGACTGTTATTTTTAAAATATTCAGTTGCGACTAGCTAAGTAGTTAGTTGAGAATTACATTCAATTATAGCGTTTGCAGTAGATATCCAGGAAAAAGGAAACACCAAAAACTGTAAGTTTACCTTTGCTTTGCTATTATGTGTGAGATTAGATCAGGGACAGTATTTTCTAGTTAAATTAGGAAAGTTTAGTTATTTAGATAAACAGTCACTGTGTTCTTTAGATTTTAGAGAGTGCTTATATTTATTTGACACTCCCAAGGTCACCTCAAATACCTGGCTGCTTCTGGTCATAGCTATCATTTATTTTGATATATAATTTTTAATAATTGATCACCCTTTGAAGGGTGTGTAGACCTGTCTGACTCTGGTGACATCGTTACCATTTGTTCTGGGGAGGGGGCACTGCTGGAGATCTGTGTCAAGCTTCCCATAAGTATTTGAGTGTCAGTGAGTCAGAGGACTTAAAGTGGAACAAATTGCTCTGAGGTATATGATTACATTTGAGGTGAACAGAAGTATATAGTCCAGTCCCAGAAAAATGGAGCGTGTTCCTGTTGTGCTGTTAAGGGAAATTGTGGAATTTTACTCATGTGTGTTCTGTGCTCTAGTGTTTTTCATGAGGCACCCACACTGGAATCATTGGTGAGGATTGAGGCTCCTTAATTACTGACCGGGGTTTTAAGTGAGAGACATCACATTAACTGGTGGAGTCCATTGGGAAACTGACCACACATCACACAAACAAACACACACACACACACACACACACATATATATATATATATATATATATATATATGTATAGATATATATAGATAGAGAGAGAGAAAGATATGTGTGTGTGTGTGTGTGTGTGTGTGTGTGTGTATGTGTGTGTGTGTGTGTGTGTGTGTATATATATATATATATATATATATATATATATATATACACACACACACACACACACACACACACACATGCGTGTGTGTGTGTGTGTGTGTGTGTGTGTGTGTGTGTGTGTGTGTGTGTGTGTGTGTGTGTGTGCATATATATATATATATATATATATATATGTATATATATATATATATATGTATATATGTATATATATATATATATATATATATATATATATATTTTATATATATATATATATATATATATATATATATATATATATATATATATATATATATATATATATATATATATATATCTACACAGAGAGACAGACAGAGAAAGATAATGTAACCTAGTATCAAGAAAATATCGATGTTCTTCGTGTTTCACTGTTGCAGTCATCACACTTGGGTTATCTGCCTGCAGGTAGCCCTCAGTCAGCCCAATTTCTGCATCTGATGCTGTCACCTCTTCCATGACGTCAAGTCGTCAGGGGTATAAAACATGCAGCTGATGCAATTTTTCTTGCAGCGTGGGAGCCCAAAGCAGAAGCATTTCACAAGTTTTTCGAGTTTCAAACCTGAAGTCTTCTAAAGCTAAGTACCCCATTAGTGATCCTTTTTTCTTGCTCTAACCGATGTCAGAAAAAGTTCACAATTGTCTTGCCTGTGGAAAGGAAATACCACACAGAGATTTTCATTCTTAATGCATCACCTGTTTAGGCCCAGACTACGACGTTCCTTGCTGTCGGTATTGTGCCTTGTTTAACGCCCAAACTATTCATCATCGGGCTATCTTCGTTGCTAAATTCTTTCGCTCTTGTTCTCTATATTCTGAAATGGCTTCAGTAAGCCATCCGACTACTGATCTTCTGAAAAAATGTAAGGATAAAGACAGAGACAGACCGCATACATCCAAAACTGCTGACAACACTTCCATTAAGCTAGTCGCCAGTCCACCGGTACTCAGTGAGGCACCTTCGCAGCCCCTGATACCCACTTCTATAGATTCGCAGGCCTCTACTGAGACCCATTCAGAGTCCGGTATGCTGCAAGATGCTTCTTTGACTATGGAACCTGCAGAGGTCTCTTTCATGGATGGGTTCGGAGCCGCTGTGCAGGCACCAGCTTCTGAGGGTGTATTCTGACCTTCCAATGTTTGTATTAAACCGACTACTTCATTTCCGACTAAAACTACTGAGGTTCTCAGGCCCAGAGTTTGCACTACACCTAGAAAACCGATGAACAAAGCGCATGCTCAAGCTCCCATGCCACAGAAACAAATGCTTAGAATGGCTGGAGACCTTATAACTTTAATTAGGGGAAGCCAGCCTCCTACCCTAAAAGACAAAGAATTGATTTTCCTTCTGATTCTACAGACCATGAGTCCGATGACTCTGATCCCTCTGATTACCAGGACATACCCTTATCTGCCTATGAGGATTCAGATGCAGAGGATTCCATTCCCTCTGCCTCCCCTCCCCTCCAGAGGACTTTCTTTTGGTGAAACCTTGCATACCTTAAGAGGGCATTTCCGCTGGGAATGCCAGGACTACCCACAGTCCAAAAAGAGACTCAGAGAATTTTTAGACTTGCCTTAGCACAGGCCTCTAGCTATACCCCCTGTCCTGGATATTGTAGATTATGTCTTCATGGAATCCAGTCTTACTCCTGATACTTTACCACCAGCTCCTAGAAAGCCTGACAGGTACTACAGAGTACCTGACTCACAAATTTCTCTTTAAGAATCCCACTGCAGATCCAGAGACCATTTCCCAGGGACCTGAAGGTATTAAGGCTACTACAGCCAAAAACCCTACCCCTTCGGACAGAGATTCTAGTGCTTTAGACAGATGGGGTAAGAAGGTATATACCTCTGCAACTCTTGCCATCAGGGCTTTAAATTGAAAGTTTCACATGTTGAAGTACCAGCAACATATTATGGAACTAATTAAACAAAAAATGTTGCTTCCAGATTGTACAGAAAATAAAGATTTACAAGATAAACACTCAAAACATATTCTAGCTGCTCGGGTCAATGAAGGCAGTCCTCAAATATATAATACCACCAATAATTCCAAAAACTCCAAAAAACGGCTCCAAGCAAAATTAATAGATTTATTCCAAAAAGATTTACAATCTTACAATCTGTTGCCCCTGGGTCTGTACTGAGAAGGCATGCTTGGCTGAAGGAACAAATCCTGCCAGACCATGTCAAAGCAAAATTACTAGATGCGCCATTAAACCAAGAACGTTTGTTTCGCACAAAAGCATAAGAAGGTCTTAAAAAGATGGAGAAAAAAGCTAAATCTATGCAAACTGTTAAATATTTCTTACAGGTACAACCACCCAGATTCAGTAGGAATTGGCCTTCTAAAAACTGGTCCTTTCCAGTCCCTCCCAGACCTTCTCAGTCCAAACCCAGGGGCAACAGACCACCAAGACTACAGTCTCAGGGCGTGCAAAGATCTAAACAATGGAGTGCTCCCATCTCAAAAACAGGGAGTGGTAAACCACCCCCTTATGGAAAAGTTCACAATGACTTGTCTATCATCCTTTCCAGCCATGCCCAAGTACTTGCACCCTTAGGAGGAAAACTCGCCCTGCATGCAAAAAACTGGATGTACATTACACAGGACCGATGGGTCCTAAACATTGTATCCCAGGGATACAGATTCTACTTCTACTCACTGCTAACCCCAAGCAGGTTGCCAGACCTTCCTCCAAACCAGTGGGCAGAGCCTCAAAAGCAAGTACTTTCTCTTCTCAGTATCAAGGCTATTCAACCTGTTCAAGTAGAGCAAAGGGGACAGGGTTTCTACTCCAGTCTGTTCCTGATGCCAAGAAAAGAGAACTCTTGGCACCCTATCCTGGATCTGTCCTTTCTCAACACCTTCCTGGTGGTCCCAAAATTCAAAATGCTTACACTGCAACAGCTGCTTCCTATGCTATCCAAGGTCTCCTGGGTAGTCAGCCTAGACTTAAAATAAGCTTATCTACACATCCCCATAAGGGAATCTTGCAGGAAATATCTACATTTCAGGGCAGCCTCTATGCACTATCAGTTGTCTGCACTTCCCTTTGGCTTATTTACTGCACCCAGGGTATTCACAAAGTGCCTGGCACCAGCCATTGCATACTGCAGGCAGAGAAATATTCAAATTTACCCATACTTGGATGATTGCCTGATTCAGGCGGACAGTCAGGAATTGCTTCAGCACCTGGCATTTGTAAAGAGACTTCTAACTTCTCTGGGGTATACCATCAACGAAAAGAAATCACATCTGGTGCCCAGCCAACAGATTGTATTCCTGGGAGCAAGCTTGAACACAACTTCCCAGATAGCATTCCTCACTCCAGAAAAGCAGGTTTATTTGACAAATTACTTCACACTAATGGCCACCAAAACCCAGCTATCTGCAAGAAAAATAGTGCAAGCTCTAGGGTTCATGGCCTCATACATTCTACTAAGTCCATATTCAAGACTGCACATGAAGAAACTTCAGTTGTACTTAAAAAGTCTCTGGTGTCAACATTCTCAGGACCTGGAAACACTGATTCCTATCATTCCTTGTCTAAGGGCAGAGTTCCTTTGGTGGGCAGAGACTTGCAACCACAACAAGGGACTCCCTTTCTCTCAACCCCTTGCCGCCCAAACCCTGACAACAGATGCATCAGACTATGCATGGGGGGCTCACATGGCAGGCAAATGCATTCAAGGCAAATGGAGCCCAGGACAAATTCACCTGCATATCAATCAAAAAGAAATGTTAGCTATACAGAATGCTCTGACAGCCTTCAAATACCTTATCCTTCCAGGACAACTTTTGATAAAGACAGACAACACCACAGTTATGTGGTACATAACCAAGCAGATGGGAACTCATTACTACCCACTCTGCAGGTTAGCCATAGCCCTGTGGAACACAGCCTTGAGCAACCAAGTGCATCTGCAAGCTCAATTCCTGCTAGGCAAACAAAATTCACTGCCAGATGACTTAAGCAGAACACTACTGGACCCACACGAGTGGAAACTGGAACCCAACTCATTCAAACTTCTAATCCACAGGTGGGGGACACCAGAGGTGGACCTCTTTGCCTTCCCCCAAAACCATCAATTGAGCAAATTTTGCACCAGAAATCCCCACAGCCAAGCATGGAAAGTGGATGCCCTATCCTTTACATATGAAAACCTCTCAATCTATGCCTTTCCCCCTCTGCCCCTCCTCTCAAAAGTACTACTCAAGATCAAACAGGACAGCCCAAGGACAATCCTTATTGCACCAGACTGGCCACGCCAGCACTGGTACCCACTCCTATGCAGTCCGACAGCAGTGCCACCCTGGCACCTACATCAGACCCCCTCCTTGCTGTCCCAGCAGGAGGGACAGATTTTGCATCCTCAGCTCCAAATCTTGAACCTTGCAGCCTGGCTTATTCCCTGAATACACCACCAGCAACCCTCAGCAAATAGGTGCTGGATATCATCCTTGAGGCCAGAAGGCCTAGTACTAGGAAATCCTATTCAGAAAAGTGGAAAAGATACTGTTCTTGGAGCCAATCTCAAGGAAAGGACACAGCTGTGCCCACCTTACCTCAAATCCTAGATTACCTAGCAGAGCTGCTCCACAAAGGTCTGTCCTTCTCATCAATTAAGAGTCATACCTCTGCCATCTTAGCTCATTACAATACTGAGCCACCCCTCTTCTCTCACCCTCTTATCAAAGTTCCTGAGAGGAGCTAACAATTTAAGAACCCCGAGGAGAGCTCCCACCCCTGCCTGGGACCTTAACTTTGTACTAGAGAAGCTCATGCTTCCCCCTTTTGAGCCTGCTGCTGCAGCAGAGTTAAAATTCCTCTCTTGGCTTGGAAAACAGCCTTACTTCTAGCCATCACTTCATCAAGAAGAGTGTCTGAGTTACAGGCTCTAATGGCTGTGGAACCCTTCATTATTTTTTATGCTGACAGGGTTTCTCTCAGGACTAACCCATCATTTATGCCCAAGGTGGTATCCAGTGTGGCTTTAAACCAATCCATCCATTTACCAACCTTTTTCCCTAATCCTCCGAATAAAGGGGAAAGGATCATGCACTCCTTGGACGTGCACAGTCAGCTCAGGTTCTGCCTTGACAGGACTAAGCCTTTCAGAACATCTGACCAGCTGCTAGTCAGTTTTACTACAGGGGCAGAGGGCAAGGCCATTTCAAAGCAAACCATTTCCAAATGGATAGCACACTACATCCATTTCCACTGCAAACAACATGGAAAACCTACCCCACAGGGGATCAGAACTCTTTCCACTAGGGCTACCTCAACCTTTACATAATTTCTCATTGGAGTCCCTACCAGGGACATCCTGGAAGCTGCAACCTGGAGTTCTGTACACACCTTCACCAAGCATTACCACTTACCTGTCCTTTCCAAATCCAGAGCTGGATTTGCCACAGCAGTCTTACAAGGCCTGCTAGCCAGCCTAATACTTCTTGACTGCCTCCACCCTTCCTCAGCTTTGGGAATCAACCCAAGTGTGATGACTGCAACAGTGAAACATGAAGAACATAGTACAGTTGTGTACACTTACTATAAATGTAGATGTTCGAGTGTATTCACTGTTGCAGTCCTGATTACCCCTCACTCCATCCCCCTGACTTCTCTATGCTTTCTACCTATCCTCATTTGGGCCATATCTTATGGCTATGGTATGTACTTTTTACGGGAGGTGTTCCACACCTTGTTATTGCTTCCCATTTTGGGGGCTCCCTGACATCTGGGGCAACAAAAACTGATGTAATGGCATCGGCTGCATGTTTTATACCCCTGACGACCTGATGTCATAAAAGAGGTGACAGCATCCAACGCAGAAATCCCAAGACTCTAGTATTCGGGCTGACTGAGTACTACCTGTAGGCAGATAACCCAAGTGTGATGACTGCAGCAGAGAATACACTCGAACATCTACATTTATGGTAAGTGTACACAACTGTACTTTTTCCAGCCTTATGGCTAGTGTGCAGTTTCCTTAAGAAGGAACAAAGCATCAAAAAGGGAAAACTAGTTGTTCAGGAGAAGTATCTGCAAACAAATTACTGAAATAAACTGCTGTCATACTTTCTAATGTAAGATCTGTGTTACAGATGGCTTTGTAGTCTTATGTAAAGTAGGAAAACAGGATTCAAGCTGGTATTTGGTTCTTTAAGCCACAAGTTTTTAAGTAAAAACAAGGAAAAAAAACAATAGATGAGCACTTTTGCACAAAATATAAACTTGAACAGTCTCCAAACAATGGTATAAAGAAAAAACAAAATACTTAAAACCACTGTTAAGCCAGAAGGCAAGCCTTAAAACCACTCAGTGGTATTAGGTATTTAGATGAGCAGTTTTGCCCATGATATTGAAGTTCTGATGTGTGTGTGTGTGTGTGCGCGTGTGTGTGTGTGTGTGTGTGTGTGTGTGTGTGTGTGTGTGTGTGTGTGTGTGTGTGTGTGTCTGTATGTGTGTGTAGATAAATGTATACATGCATGCAGAGACACACTTTGAAGTTTTATAAGTCTGAAATGTATGAATAGTCTGTCTTATACAATATCAGTTTAATAGACTGTGCCCTACATATGGAATATATTGTCATGAAAAACTGAAATTTGAGTTTTTGTAATATTGCTTCAGATTAAACCTGTATTTGTATTTAAAGCTGCCTAAACCTATGTTGTATTTAAAGTTGCCTGAACCTATGTTATATATACAATAGGGTCTATATTAGTTGATCGAACATTTAGTTAATCGAATAACTAAATGTCGATCACTAATAATCGAACCCACAAAACCGTGAACGTCAGTTTCCACTCAGGGAAACAAGTCATTTGGCCGTTATGCAGAGTTTGCCCTTTCTTCAATGTGGAGCAATCTCGGAGTTGGTATATTTAGTTGGGGGGGGCACAGCCCCCACTTCATTTGTGTTTATTATTTTTTTTCCGTTAGGCAACTTAATTGTTTCCCTGACTGGAAACTGCCATTCAATGCTTTGTGTGTGCGATTATTAGTGATCAACGTTTAGGTATTTGCTTAACTAAATGTTCGATCATCTGATATAGATGCATGCAGTATACTCCATAGAGATTAGTCCTGCTGTCTGAAAAATAAAGTTTAAATAAAACAGATACCTTAAAATGTTTAGACGATGGGAGGAATAAAGGGGTGTAGTGTATTATAACACTGCAAAACCCAGAATGTCAAAAGACAAAACAAATACTGAACATTAAAAAAGTGGTGTTTTATAACATTAAAGTGAAATGGCAAGCTGAAATCAATTTAATGAACATCAGTAGTAAAACACTTCCTGTTTTTTGCATGTCAGATAATTCCCAAAGTGATATGCATTGCTTTAGGCAATTACTTTAATTCCTTTCACTTGTTATTTAAAAATGTCTTGAGAATCCTGGTTTGATGATATCCCACATACATAAGATTTCTATTTAAGGCTAAGACCAAGACCTATAAATGTGTAGAAAGTGGTTTCCAGTATCATATTGTCCCCAAACATATATTAGGTGACATTATTAAACCATGAACCTGAGAAATACTGGCAGTGAACACTCATCACCGAGTACATATAATGTATGGCTAAGTAGTCATACACATACTAATTATCAAGGACATGTAATGTATGGCTAAGTAATCATACACGTACTAATCACTGAGTACATATAACATATGGCTAGGTAATCATACGCATACTCATCTCCGAGTACATATAACTGTCTTCATATTTACATTGCATATTTTTTCATGTTTTTATTCCATGTCAAGAGTGAAAATGCTTTGCAATGCATTATTACACCTTGTAAACACATACTGTACTTAGCAGACTAGGTTAACCTCAAGGCTGATATAATTTACAGATGGGACACAAGAAAAAAATGTCAGACAACATAAACACTGTTCATAGGTTTATAGGTTCATAGGCAATTACTAGGCTACCGATCACAGGGGGCCTTTTAAAACTTAGCCATACTTAGCCAATGTATCTAGCATGCTTTGATACCCTAGGGTTATTGTAGGGGATATGTATAGGCTTGGACATTGGTGGTCAAGCATTTACAGACTGCCTCTGTCTACTAGAGACATAGGTGCCAGATCAAGGATAAATTTCCATTTCCTCATCCTCTGGCCCAAGTTATGTGTGAAATGGGTCATGAAAGAATTCTGCTTAACATAAATGGGAAGTCTCTTCCATAGAAGAGGCAGCCTCTAAACTACATGCCTTATTTTGCTGACAGAGTTTAGGCCCCTAGACTGGGTGATTCTAATGGTATTTGTACAACAGGTCCATTAGATCAGTAGATGCTTTGTAGGACACACATAAATTGTCTCTCAACAGACCATAGTAGACCGAGTGCAAAAATAGGGATTTAAAGTGGTTTGCACTGGGTATTTTGTTTCATAGGTTCATAGGTAGGTACTAGGCTATTGGCCCTAGGGCCTATATATGCCTAGCCAAAAAGGTACCCTGGATTTCGCCATCCAAGAAAATTATTTTCCTGTGCCCCTGTCGATCAATGCCACAGAAGTGATCTCTGGGGTGAATTTCCTATTTCCCATCCAATCATCAAGATTTTTCTTGAAGATTGCTAATGAGGAGCTTTGTTTGATATAAATAGGTAGTTTGTTCCAGAGTATGGGAAGTCTCTGGGACAGGAATCTATCCCTCCAGCATGTTCTGTTTATTGTGGTGACAAGGTTTAGGTCCCTAGAGAGTGTAGCTTGGTGGGATTGGGATTTCTTTAAGTGGAGCATGTCCAACAGCTCTGGGTTTGACATAGCTTTATATGTTAGGCAGAGATCACCTCTGAGTAGGTGATATGCGATGGAGTAAAGCTAATGTTTTTTAGACAGTCTGCGTAGGGCATCTGTTTGAGGCCAGTAATCCTCTTTTGAGGTATTTTTGTGGCCTTTCCAGTTGTTGTAGATGTCTTGTGAGGTACATTCCAAAAGGGGCGTTGTACTCTATAAAAGGTCTAGTGAGTGACGAGTAGAGGGGAACAATTACCTCGTTTTTCCTAGATGAGAAACCTTTTGTGATGAGGTGTTCCACAGAGAAGGATTTCCTGACCACTGTGTTGATGTGATTATCAAAGGAGAGACTACTGTCCACCTGTGTCCAAAGGTCTCTTATCACACTTTCGGTGTTAAGCAGACAACACCTATGTGGTAGCTCATGGGTACAGGGTTTTTACCAAAGGGGATGACAATGCACTTTTTGGCATTGAGCTTGAGGTCATGGCTTTGACACCAGGCATCTGTGTCAGTGAGGCCCTTTTGTAGGATGTCCACATCATTAGGAGTTTCAATTATGGCTCCTAGTTTGCAGTCATCTGCGAATTTCATTAGCCAAAGACCTGCTGTGTTAGCCTGTACTTCAGAGAAGTAGATACCAAACAGGAGAGGACCCAGGACTGAACCCTGTGGTACTCCACTCGTCACTGGTCTGAAGTCGAATTTGGAGTCTGCTACTTTCACAGTGTGGGTTCTGTCAGTGAACCATTTGGCAACTCATCTTGTGACATAGGGATTTATACCTAGATTAGTCAGTTTATCTATAGTTCCAGAGTGGGGGATGGTGTCAAAAGCCTTGGCGAGATCTAGATAGGCTGTGTGAACCACGTTACCCTTGTCTATGGCTTTGGTGACTGCTTCAAAGAAGTCTATCAGGTTTAGGAGACATGATCTGCCTTTTACAAATCCGAACTGGGTGGAGTCTAGAGTTTGGAGATTACCAATGTCTTTGTTTATAAGCTCCATGATGATACATTCCATGGCCTTGCAGACCAGGCTCTTTAGACTAATGGGGCGGTAGTTCCCTGTGTCTGTGGTGGTTCCCCCTTTGTGGAGTGGGATAACCATCACTGTGCGCCATTCAGTGGGAACAAAGCCTGAGGTGAGGCTATGATTGAACATGGTGCTTAGGTGGGGTGCCAGTTCATTCTGTAGTTCATGTAGAATGCAGCTGGGATGTTGTCAGGTCCCATGGATGCTGTGTTCTTGGCTTTGGAGAGTGTGGTTTTTACCTGTGCAGCCATGATTACAGGAACTTTGCATTCTTCCGGTGTAGAGATGGGCCCTTTAGGGGGTGAGAGCTGGGTAAAGTTAGCACTGAACCTATCTGCCAAGATGTTGGCAATATCAGTTGGTTCTGTATATTTAGTGCCATTGTGCTGTAACTCAAAGCAGATCTGAGTGTTGCCATTGAGATTCTTGACATAGCTATAGAATGCTTTGTGGTTGTCTTTAGAATCAGTGGTGATTTTGTTTTCATAACTAGCTTTGGAGGATTTTATGAGGGATCTCAGCTTCTTACTGAGGCTGACCAGGTAGTTCCTCCAGTCATGGGATTTTTATGAAAACCCCCTGTCTGTGTTCCAGTTGTGGCAAATGCTAGGGAAGGTACATACTGAGGGGAGTGTTGTGCTAAATAATTGGATTGAAGAAGGCTGAGGACAACAGAGCTATATGACATCCTTTATCTTGGATGCCATGCTTTTGTTATATGTTGTGCAACATCGAGTGATTCCCTTTCTACTGTAAACATATTATGGTCAAAGGCCAGGTTATGTCTTTATGCATTCTTAAAGCCCTGACCACTGGGTCTACTTTTAGGGATGTATTATCAATGTGGGAGTTTTCAGGATTATCTGTCTTCTCAAAATATGTATTATGCATTTATTGGCATTGAGTTTAAGTCTGGGGCACCAGTTATTAGTATGTGTCAGCTTTCTTGGAGGGTATTTGTGTCTTTCTGGGATTCTGTGACTGTACCTAGTTTGCTATCGTCTGCAAACCCAGTTAGCCAGAGACCATTGGGGTTGGCCTTGACTTCAGAGAAGTAGATGCCAAAAAGGAGCAGCCCTAGCACCAAGACTTGAGGGACTGTGCTAGTGAGCAGCCTCTTTGCGGTGGTAGACTCCGCTATCTTAATTTCATGGGCCCTATCTTTGAGCAGGCTGGAGCACCAAGGCTTGAGGGACTGTGCTAGTGAGCAGCCTCTTTGTGGTGATAGACACCACTATCTTAACTTCATGGGCCCTATCTCTGAGCAGGCTGGATGTCCAGTGGGTGACACAGGGATTTATACCGTATTTTATGAGTTTGTCTGCAAAGTCAGAATGGGGTATTATGTTGAATACTTTGGCCAGGCCAAGATATGCAGTATGCACCATTCTGCCCTCAACCATTGCTCTGGTGACCTTCTTGAAAAAGTCCATTATGTTGTGTGGGAAAATCCTACCTTTGACAAAACAAAACTCGGTTCGGAAACAGTGCCTGAAGGTTTCCTGTATCATTTTTTTATACTTTCTATGATAATAATTTCCATAACTTTGCATAGAAGACTAGTAGCACTTATGGGTCTGTAGTTATCCAGGTCCATAGATGGCCCACTGTTTTGCAGAGGGATGGCAGCTGCAGTCATCCATTTGTTTGGCACAATGCTTGTCCAAAGGCTGTGCTTAAATAGTGCTTCTTGTGGTACTGATGGCTTGTGTTTCATGCCATTAAGGAGGCATCCTGCAATATTATCCAGGTCCATCAATGCATTAAGGACCAGAGTTATTGTTGAGGGTATATCCTGATGGGTGTCTGAAGAGGACAAGAGGATAAAAACTGGAGTTAAATGTGTCTGTCAGTATATTTGCTGTATCTTCTGTCTCAGTATAGGTAACTACATTTGCAATTGGTTTGGTACATTTTTGTTTATTGCCTTTGAGGTTGCCAGCATAGCTAGACAATGCCTTGTGATTGTCCTTGGCTTGGGAGTCTGTCTTTTACCTCAGATTTGGCTTGGGAAGATTTGATTAGCTTGTTTGGATACTTATTTAAATTGATAAGGGAGCTTGTATCTTCATGAACATTGTACTTCCTAATTTTTACAATGATTTTCTTGATTTTTATAAAACCTGTTGATGTTGGGATTCTACTAGGGTGGCTTGGTTTTTGAGTTTATCATTTTCTTATTCTGGGTAAGTACAGCTCTCTTTGTGCAGCCATTAACATGATTGCACAGTTTTTCCACATTCAATCCTACATAAGCAGCAGTGCCCTTACTGTTTGGAGAGATTGAAACTGTGCCGTGGTGTCACTTAATAGTAGTCGCTTTGACTTAGAATAATTATGTAGTGTTCCAAGGTTAGCTGATGTCCCAGGTTTTATTTTTATATCAAAGGGGGAGGGCATTGCAAAGTTCTCCTGTGTTTGTGACAACCAGGTCAGTGATGCTAACACCCCTAGTTGGCATGCAGACTAGCTGGTCCAGGGTGTTTGTGTTTAAAAAGTCCATGAATCTCTGAGTATGCATGTTAGAGGTCATGCATGAGTCCCAGTTTTTAGTGTGACAGTTAAAGGCACCCATGAAATTGGTGATGGGTTGAATGGGGAGCATCTTCAGTATGTTTAATTATGTGTTATGCATTTCCTGGGTCATAGAGGGAAACGTATAACTTGCAAAGATATGGTATTGCACTTTGCTTATGGTCATTTGGATCTGGAGAAGCTCAAGCAAGTCATACTGTTTGACCAACCGTGAGGAGTGTTTCTTTTTGATGCAAATTGAGACACCTCCAACTTTTGTGTCCATCTGTAAAATATGAGTAGTTGCAAGATATGAGCATAAGAGGAAATATGATGCAATAATACAACGTACAGCACGCTGCAACAAAATGTCAAAACTTTACAGACACACGGAGGATAATGCAGTATATATGATTGCTGCATAGTACTTTAACATAAGTATTGGTTTCCTACTGAAAAAACATAGCTGTGCATTCTAAACAGTTAATAGCATTTTTTTGTAAAAAAAAACACGTAGTTTTGCAGAGAAAATCATAGGAGGACAGTTTCAGAAAATGCTTAGTAACAATCTAGGAAAATGGAATAAGATGAGAACTTTAGTAAATGAAATATGATAAGGCAGACTGTTTTAGGAAAGTTGAAGAGTGATTATTACGATAGTGAGGATAAAGATTAGGGTTTAAGATGGGAGCACCTGTCAAGGAAGGTAATAATATTTGATTTTCATTACATACAGTATGTGAAGGCTGTTTGTCAATTTGTAGCAGTGCATTAGTGAGTGAAATCTTTTATCCTGTTTGGTGAAAAGTAGAGGTTAACCACTTACTGGCAATCAAAAATGCATGTTTTAGTAGAACATTTTCAGAAATGCGCACATTAAACATGAGGTGTTTTCAGAGCAGTGGGCTTGTTAAGTTGTTTCAAAAAGATAAAGTTAACCAATATCTGATATCTGTCATAGTGGGAGGTTTACTTATCCGGCAGATAGTGGCTAATTGCACTGTCACGCCCATTACTAGTAGTGTTAAGTACCCAAAGCAGGTTAGAGTTAAATCTATTCCGTTGTTTTGAGGTTATGGCAGGTTGGTATATTTGATAGATCAGGACATAGGTCAGGATGTTGTAGTTTTAAAGCATACATGAGCTGGATACATGCTGTTTCATTAACAAAATCTTTTCTCCTGTTGACAAGTAATGTTTGAGAAAAAAGTATTCATGACTTTGATTCACTTGTAAAGCATAATGTTCTGATGTGCAATTTGATCACCTTTTTCAGGACATGCAATGGTTGATCGCTCACAGAAGATGACTCATAACCACTTTGAAAGTAGAATTGTTTGTGCAATAGCTCTCTTTCACTTTTGTCAGAGTTTTATTTTGTCAAAATACCCCAGCGTTTGGTGAACATGATTTACTATTATGTTAACATGAGTAGAAAAGGTCATTGTTTACTCTTTTCCATGTTGTGATTATGCCTCGGTAGCTGAAAGGGTGTAAGTGTGATTTTAACAAGTCGTGTCTCTTTTTGATTTTTTTTTTTGATATTGCAAAGCACGCAAAGCTAAAATGCTAATGAAAGACATTTGCTGGATTTTTTCTGCTTATATCCTGTCTTTTGCAGTAATGAATTAAGAAAACAATGAAAACAAGCAGTACATTCCAATTCGTTCTGAAAATATGCTGCTTTTTGCAGCAATGCCAATCAAAAAGCAACTACATATGTAAACAGAATAATAAATACAAGATGTTTTCAGTTAAGCAAAGTGTTTACCCACATGTATCCATCAGCTTCAAAATCAGTGAACAAATCGACTCATATATTCCATGCTATGCTGTTTCTATTTCTAAAACATTTCATTCGCAAAATTAAACGATGCAGAGTGATAAATGTCCTTTCTTCGTCACAGTAAATTCTGAAGAAAGGATTTACGTGTGTCAAGAGTTAAATGCTCTCCATCATCATTTCATAACATAAAATAATTCTTTAAATAAGTGTATAATGTTGAAGTCATTAGTGTTAAAATACCAAGTTTCTGTAATGCAGCATTTAACTGTGGATAATTTATAAACTAAAGAAATAAAAATTAAAATTGCAGCACTGCCAACGAACATGATGCCATCAAGAAAGGGTGATAAATCCAAGGAGAAATCCATGACAGTTTACAAACTGATAGTTTTGAAACATCATATTAAAATATTATTATATGACAATGGTAATACCTACTATATTGAATTAAATGCTTACTGTGTTCAGCTTTATGTGTCAGTTATGCTGTACCACAGATATATATATATGGTGTATTTGATTATACACTAGCAATTAACAGCTTCTTAAAATTATATATATATATATATATATATATATATATATATATATATATATATATATAGATGTATACATGTATGTATGTATATATATATATATATATATATATATATATATATATATATGTGTGTGTAAATATATATATATACATACATATATATATATATATATATATATATATATATATATATATATATATATATACATACATATATCTATATGTTTGTGCCTTCGCTTTTCGGTTAGTCGCCACAGCGGAACTCCGGTCCGCTAATGATTGGCAGTAGAGTTTTACGTGCTGGCTTGCTGGGCCTAAAGCACAACCTTCAACAAAGGAACACCCATTCATGCATGTCGCCACACAGAAGATGATCTAACTGAGAATCGAACAGGCAGCGTCTAACTGTGAGGTGACAACGCTACCACAGCACCACCACCGCAGTACATATATATCTATATATATCTATATATATATCTATATCTATATATATATATATATATATATATATATATATATATATATATATATATGTATATGTACACACATAGTTTCTTAGGAAAGATGTGAATAGATATACCCAGGGATTCAGTAAACACCATGTAGGCTTAGCGCACAGCCTACACAGAGTTTATGTGTTTGCGCAATGTGCAGCAGTGCTAATTGCATACGCGTGTAGCTGCATATCCTGCTTACACAGATACAAGTGATGTTTCAAAACTATGCAGAGCAGCACAAACACATATAGAAAATGCAGACAAGTTTACCTGTGGGCAAGTTCGCCCTGCAAAATTGCATGGCTGCCACAATGATCACCAGGGCTATCATTAACACAATGACTGCAGTAGTAAAACATAGAAAAGTGTACTCAGTGCAATGTACACTACAACATGTTTTTGGCATACTGAAATAAAGGATCTTATGATGATCATCAAGGGTAAATAGAATGCACTAGAAATACACTAGTCTGGATAAATGTACATACTGAAAAGGGCCACAGACACGAATGGTAGAAATGATGAAGAGAAGATAAGGGCATGTAAATGTACATGCACTCCTAAGACAAGTTAGTAGAATAAAATGAAGTATATATATACATACATACACACACACACACACACACACACACACACACACACACACACACACACACACACACACACACACAGACATAGCACATTGAGTGCTGCTGTTTATACCGCATGTGTGAGTATATTTATATCTTCACATATTGTAGTATATATGTGTCACACAAGATTACATGTCACTGGAGATGAATGGTTGTGATATAAACATCACTGACATGATCCCAGAAGAGGACATTTACCAAGGACAGTATATATACAAAAGGGGGATGTGCATATTCTGATGGTCTGCAAAATTTCTTTCTGGAATATGACTGAAATATCATTATACCTTTTGACCAATCAGGGACAGATGGAAACAGACTCATGGACAACATTAGACAGAAGCAGGCACAGTCATGGACAATTTTAAAATAACCCCACCATTAATCTGTGACATTTATTTAATATGTGATTGTAATTTATTATACATGTTCTGCAGGAGCAGACTTGTACAACTATAATGATTTGTCAGTATTCTGTAAGGGAAATTCAACACACCTTCCAAAAATGACCACATTGGAAGGGGTTAAGAGGAACTGTTTTAAACTTGTAGTTTAAATTAGAGGCAATCCTGAGCAGTTGCAAGGTTTGCATAAACCACAATCAGCACCTTCAAGAATGTAACCCATGATGCCATCAGTGTTGTCAATGAGCTGTGTATTTACTGGGTGCACCACAGGAAGCCATATCACACGTGCATCTTGTAGAACACCATGAAGGGAAGTCTGCGCTGTCATCTCCTAATCACAAAGAATACTTATGTATGACAAAAAAGATGTGTGGAAGCTCACTGTGGCAAAAGTGATACACTTGAGTAAATCATCCTTGGAAAATGTGTGGTGAGGTAATTGCAAAAGTGTGCATTCTACTCAATCACTGGTGTGATGAGGGTAGAGAACAATGGGATTATAATATCCTTTGATGTGGATGGCCTGCACATACTCAGTTGTTGTGCTACATGCAAGGGATTTGTCACAACTGTGGTCACATCCTGGTATAAGTTCCGCTGACTTTCCAACTCAGAACCCAAGTAACATACTACTTGGTCTGCTTGTAGGAGTGTTTCTTTTGTCTATATTGTAATCAGCCTGTGTATTTGCTTTCAAAAAGGGACAAATTGTGCTTTTTTTATCTAGTGTGTTTCCATGGCTCTGGCAACAATTGTTTGTGTGTGGTAATACTTTCTGCAGTATATCAGTAGCATTCTAGGATTCAATAATTGCCTACAATTTGCAGTCATCCACAAAGCTGGTCAGACAAAGGCTGTCTAAGTTTGTCTTGATGTCATAGGTTCATAGGCTGGTACTAGGCTATCAGCCCTAGGGCCTATACAAGCCTAGCCATAACAATTCCCTGGCTATTTCTTCACACACTATTTACTTCCCTGGACCCCTGTCTAGCAGGGTGACTGAAGTGATCCACGGGATGAATTTCCTATCTCCCATTCAATCATCAAGGTTCCTTTTGAAGAGGGCCAAAGAGGCACTCTGCTTGACATGTATAGGCAATCTATTCCAGAGTCTGGGGAGTCTCTGGGTCAGAAACCTATCCCTCCAGCATGTTTTGTTTATTGCAATGACAAGGTTTAGATCCCTGGAGTGTTTGGCTCTGAGGGATTGGGATTTCTTTAAGTGTAGCATGTCCAGCAGCTCTGGGTTTGATATGGCCTTGTATGTTAAGCAGAGATCGCCTCTGAGTAGATAATATGCGACAGAGTATAGCTGGAGTTTTTTAAGGCGGTCAGCATAGGGCATCTGCTTTAGGCCTGTGATTCTTTTAGTGAGGTATTTCTGCGGCCTTTCCAGTTGTTTCAGATGTCTTGAGAGGTACATACCAAACGGGACATTGTATTCTATAATGGGTCTAATGAGGGATGAGTAAAGTGGGACAATGACCTCCTTTTTTCTGGATGAAAAGCCCTTAGTGATGAGGTGTGCCACATAGAAAGATTTCCTGACTGTTGTGGCGATGTGGTTATCGAAGGTGAGACCACTGTCCACCTGTGTCCCTAAGTCTCTTATCACACTTTCGGTGTTTAGTGTACTGCCACCTATATGGTAATTCATGGGTACATGTTTTTTCCCAAAGGGGATAACTATACATTTCTTGGCATTGAGCTTGCACCCATGGCTTTGGCACCAAGCATCTGTTTCTGTAAGGCCCTTTTGTAAAGTATCCACATCATTTGGGGATTCAATAATAGCTCTCAGTTTGCAGTCATCTGTGAACTTTGTTAGCCAGAGTCCCTTAGTGTTGGCCTGTACTTCAGAGAAGTAGATGCCAAACAAGAGCGGTCCCAGGACTGAACCCTGAGGTACTCCACTTGTCACTTGTCTGGAGCTGGATTTGGAGTCGGCTTCTTTTACAGTGTGGGTTCTATCAGTAAGCCAGTTAGCAACCCATTGGGTGACATAGGGATTAATGCCCAGCTTAGTAAGTTTATCTATGATTCCAGAGTGGGGGATGGTGTGAAAGGCCTTGGCAAGGTCTAGATAGGCTGTGTGAACCACCTTACCCTTGTTGATCGCTCTGGAGACTGATTCAAAGAAGTCAATCAGGTTCAGGAGACAAGATCAGCCCTTCACAAATGCAAACTGGGTGGGTTCCAGTGTTTGAAGGTTGCCAATGTCTTTGTTTATAAGTTTGATGATGATACGCCCCATGGCCTTGCAGATCAGGCTCATCAGACTGATGGGACAGTAGTGGAATAACTGTAGCTCTGCGCCACTCAGTGGGCACGAAACCTGAGGTGAGGCTATGATTAAACATGACACTTAGGTGAGGTGCCAGTTCATATTGTAGTTCATGTAGTATGCAGCTTGGGATGTTAACTGGTCCCATGGATGCTGTATTCTTAGCTTTGGAGAGTGTGTTTTTTACCTGTGTAGCCGTTATTTCCAGAATCTGGCAATCTTCTGATATTGAGATGGGCCATTTAGGGGGTGAGAGGGGGGTGAAATTGGCACTGAATCGATCTGCCAGGATATTGGCAATATCCTTGGGATCAATATATTTAATGCCATTCTGTTTTAGCTCAGAGCAGATCTGAGCATTGCCATTTAGATTCTTGACATTGTTATAGAATGCCTTGTGGTTGTCTTTGGAATCTTTGGCAATTTTATTTTCATAACTAGCTTTGGAGAATTTTATGAGGGATCTCAGTTTCTTACTGAGGCAGGTAAGGGAGTTTTTTGCATCCTGGGATTTTCCTCTTTTCTGCAACAGTTTCTTCCTTTTGTTGTAAAGTTTGTTTATGGCAGGGGACCACCAGATTGGCTTCCTTTTTTTGGATGAGATCATCTTGGTTCTATCTGGGATGGCACGATTCATGCATGAGTGGATGTGCTCATACAGTGCCTTAGTGTAGGATTCAGCAGTTGAACTTTCAGTTTCCATCTGCATGGGTGTCATGAAGTTTGTCACTTCTGACTTGAGTAGCATGAAGTTGGCTTTGGAGAAGTTTTTATGGAAGTTTCCTTACTGGGGGGGTGGGGCTGGGATGTGGATGTTAAGGGTGATTAGCTTATGGTCAGACCTGACTAACGAGGGGATGACCATAGGTGTGGAGCATTGATTTCCCATGTTGGTAATGACCAGGTCTAGGATATTGGAGCCCCTGGTGGGACTATGGATTAGTTGATCCAGGGCATTGGAATTTATGAATTCCAAGAACCGTTAGGCAAAGGTGTTGGTACACGAGTAGTTTTCCCAGTTAATGGCAGGGTAGTTAAAATCACCCAATATTAGGATGTTTGGTTATATCTTAATATTTTCCAGTATGTTTAGAAAGGTGTAGTGAGAATATTGAGGCATGGTGGGGGATCTGTAGCAAGCTACAATTTGGATTGCAGTCTTACCTAGTGTTAGTTGCACCTGGAGAATTTCAGACGCATTGTGTTGGGCAACTAGCCTGGTGGTGTGAATATCCTTGGTGAATATTGACACTTCTCCACCTTTAGTGTTTCGGTCCTGGTTTGGTGGCCGAAAAGTGTGGTAAGAGTTGTAGCCTGGTATTGCAGCAGTGCTCTCTGGAGCCTTGAACCAGGTCTCAGTTATTGCACAGATATAGATGTTCTCCATTTTTAGGAGTGCCTCGAGAGAGTGCATTTTGAGGTTTAGACTTCTAGCATTGAATAGCATTACCTTCAGATTTTGCATGCTTGTACCTGTTATGGTGGTGGTTTTGTCCTTTGAACTTTGCCTAAAATAGCACTGTAGGGATGGCAAGAGCTTTAGCCAGTAACCTGAATCCCAGGGGCGACAGGTGCAGACCATCTCTGGCAAAGCATCATGGTCTGTCGATCATGTTGTCCCAGGCAGACAGATACTGAATCCCCTTTGAATGACACCAGAAGCTTAGCCAATTGTTGAAGTCAATACTTTTGTCCTTATATTGTGGTATCATTCTGGGAAAAGGCAGGATGCTACTCAGGGCTAGGGTCTTACCTGCCTAGACCACATGATGGAGATCTCTTACATGTCTCTTTTCATGTAGTCCAGGGAGGTACATCTCAAGTCATTCACTCCAACATGGACAATGACAGAGTCATATTTGTACTTGTTGTGGAGTGACTTGAGTGCTGTGTCTGATAATTAAATGCTGAAAAGGAAAGGGCCTAGTAAAGAACCCTGTGTATGGCCCTGGTCATTGGTCTCTTGCTAGAGATGAATTCACACACTACAACAGTATGTGTCCTTTTGGTGATTCATTTGGCCACCCACTTGGTGATGTAAGTGTTTATGCCCAGTTAAGACAGTTTCTCTGTAATACTTGAGTGTTGAATTGTGTCAAATGCCTTGGCCAGGTCAAGTTTGGTGGGATGCACAGTCTTTCTCTCATCCATGCCCTTGGTGACCTTCTTAAAGAGGTTAAACAGATTTTACAAACACAATGTACCCTTAATGAATCAAAATGGGTTGGGTACACAGTTGGGAGATTACCTGTGTCCTTTTTGATGAAGTACATGATGATTCTTTTGATTGCCTTACAGATGAGGTGATTCAGGCTTATGGGCCATAATTCCCCAGATCACGTGATGGACCCACCTTGTTCAGATGGATGACTGTTGCCAGCCTCCATTCTGCCA
The DNA here is from genome assembly GCF_019279795.1 of Protopterus annectens. Taxonomy (NCBI): domain Eukaryota; kingdom Metazoa; phylum Chordata; order Ceratodontiformes; family Protopteridae; genus Protopterus; species Protopterus annectens. The sequence continues at coordinate 617,080,482 of NC_056736.1, read as the reverse complement.
GAACATAGCCTGTCTTGAGGCTGTGGTTAGGTAGGGATCCAACTGTGTCTACTAGCTCAGATTTTAAGTTATCAAAAAGGCAACCTGGGATGTTGTCAGAACCCATCAATGCCATGTTTTAGGCTTAGGGAACACACAGATAAGCTGCTCTCTAGTGACAATAAGCAGAGTAGTGTTACTCTTGTATACTTTGGATGATGGTCACTGTAGACAGAGGGTAAAGTTTGATCCAAATCTGTCAGCTAGAAGAATGTCTATTTCCTGTGGTTGAATATGGGTGGTGCCATCAGAAAAGAGCTCTGCTCTTAGTTGTGTATTCCCCTTAACATTTCATACTTATTTAAAAAAATGATTTGTGACAACACTTCCAAATACAACCTTGTGTTATGCATGACATGCCACACTGTGGAACTGTTCACACAGTCATACAACTTTGCTTATACCACATAATGACATCAATTGTACATCATATGCATCTATGTTTTTCATTGGAAAGCTGTGTGTGTGGGCCCAGATACCATATATGGATACATTACAAATGAGGTGGATGCGATTCAAGCAGAACGGTTACTGACACAAATGCTGACAGTCACACTATGCTGCAGGGGACCACCTCAATAATCTTTATGAATATCAACACAGTTGTGCAGGCAACTGAATCTGAGCTAGTTACATGTTTGTTTATATAACAACAAAAGGCAAAAGCCAGGGTACCTTTTTGGCTGGGCTTGTATAGGCCCAGGGCCTATGGCCTAGTACCTACCTATGAACCTATGAAACAAGATGTTTGTGCCCATGTTATCGGTATGATGTTATATTGATGTATGCCACATAACATTTAATGATGGTATGTAGACACATGCACACCTGTGCTGTACTGCAAGTATCACTGTGATGGTTGAATGAGAATGTCTTAGAATGTTGATATACCCTACACAAACACATGCCTTAGTAAGGCAACCATATGCATAGCATCATCCCATGTCAACAGTTCTCAGGAGCCACATTTCTACAGCTGTTATGGAAGGAACATGTAATCAAATGGCAGCAACTGCCATCAATACATTGCCTCAAATCACAGATTAGAATGCACTGCCGTAGGGCTACTATACATCCACACTCCAACACAGCACATGTGGATAACAGCAACATTGACATGTGCAATGTTCATAAGGTCATAGGGCATTACTAGGCTAATGGACAACATCACATAAATGTTATCCATTATTATGGCATTTTAACACAAATTGCTATATCTATATGATGGAAGATAGTGAGACTATGTGTATGTGTGCTTGATTGTATTACATACTATCTCTTCTCATATGTGTGTGACATGTGCACTATCCCATGACAGGATTAGCTGTCACACGTCCAGTGTTCTGGAGGTGACTTACATAGGGTAATAGAAGGACTCTGCTTCACAGTGTGTGTATGCATCCTTGAAATGATGACATCTTCCAGTCTTCTGCAGAAGGGATGTTATGTGGACAGAGGGAAAAAGGGGGTGCTGGTTTCACTGGGCTATGTTAAAGATTCTCCTGAGTAGGAGTCAAATGAAAAGAAATTCAAAACATCATGCAATGACAGTAATATACAACCAACTGCACACAGCAGTTGATTGAGGTCAGATTTGAACATTAAACCTGTGTAGGTATAGAATCTGTATTCCATACAATGTTACTACTAGCACCACCCCATGCATCTGAATTTAACAGTGTCACAGTGCACTTTATATAGGATGATAGCATTATTATGTGCTGAGAAGAAGATGTTTGGAGGAGTGTCTTACACAGATGAGGAGTCACACCTCAGTGTAAAATTGTTTCCAAAATGTTATTTGGATGAACATGCATTCAAGTTGATGGCTGTGAGATTAGAAACCCTAACTATCTAGTTACAGAAGTTGGAGAATACAGTACTTGACACTAGCACCACAGCACAAGTTTGACTTAAACATTGTAAGAGTGCACTTTATAGAGGATGGCATCATCAATGTATGTTGACAAGGTGATGTTAGGAGGAGTGTCTCACCCACTGCTCTAAAATGGGCTCCAAAATGACAGCTTACTGAACACAAACACACACATGCAAGTTGACTGTAGTGAGATTAGAACCCCTATCTACCTATCTACAAGTCACAGTACTCATCACAAGGAACACTCCACAAGGCTTTTACATTGCTGTAGAACACTTTATAGCAGATTACATCCTGACATCATCAGTGTATGTATGGGAGAAGATGTTGAGAAGCCTGTATGAAACAGCTGTGTAGTCGTGTATGACTTTAAAACATCTTGTTTTCCGTGAGACTTGATTGTTGATGGTAGGATACAGACTCATGCTCTTCTGGCTATGAATGCACACAAGTTGAGTGAGATTAGAATACCTACCTAACTAGGTACACAAGATAGAGAACACCGTATTTAATGCAAGCACCACAGCACAAGTCTGACTTTCATACTGTTTCAGAACACTTTATAGCAGATGACATCATCATTGTCTGTTTAAAGGAAGATATTGGGAGGCCTGTATTAAATGGCATGCATGACTGTAAAACTTTTTTGTTCTCCATGTGACCTGATTGCTCAAAGTAGAATATAGACTCATGCTCCTCTAACTACACACACACACACACACACACACACACACACACACACACACACACACACACACACACACACACACACACACACACATTCACACACATAGGTTCATAGGTTCATAGGTTCATACTAGGCTATCTGCCCTAGGGCATTTATAAGCCTAGCCAGAGTGTGTATGGCTTTCGCCACCCATATTAAATTAATTTTGCTATGCCGTTTTTCAAGGTTAGTATACTGTGCCTCTGTCTAACAGTGACACAGAAGTGATACCCGGGGTAAACCTATGATCTCCCATCCACTCATCAAGATTCCTCTTGAAGAGAGTCAATGAGGGACTCTGCCTATCCTGGACTGGGATTTTATTCCAGAGTGAAGGGAGCCTCTGGGTTATGAATCTATCCCTCAGCATGTCCTATTTATTTCAGTGCTGAGGTTCAAGTCCCTCGAGCACGTAGCTCGATGGGATTTGGATTTTCTGAGGTGCAGCATGTCCATTAATTCCGGGTTGGACATGGCTTTATACGTCAGGCACAGATCGCCTCTGAGCAGGCGGTATGCCACTGAGTAGAGCTGGAGTTTCTTTAACCGGGCAGCATACGGCATTTGTTTGAGCCCCTTGATCCTCTTGGTGAGGTACTTTTGGGGTCTTTCCAGTTGCTGCAGGTGTCTGGTAAGGTACATCCCAAAAGGGGCATTGTACTCAATTATGGGCCTGATGAGGGATGAGTAAAAAGGCACGATGACCTCCCCTGATCTAGATGTGAATCCCTTCATGATTAGGTGGGCTATATAAAATGTTTTTCTAACCACTTTGGCCACGTGGTTGTCAAATGAGAGATTGCTATCAACTTGGGTCCCTAGGTCCCTAATTACTTCTTCTGTACTTAATGGATTACCACCTATGTGGTAATTTGTGGGCACTTTGTTTTTGCCAAAGGGGATGACTATACAATTTTTGGCGTTTAGCTTGAGGCCATGGGTCTGGCACCAGTTGTCTGTTTCTATGAGGCCCTTTTGGAGGATGCTTGTGTTGGCTGGAGAGTCTATTATGGTGCCCAGTTTGCAGTCATCTGCGAACTTGGTCAGCCACAGTCCTTCCATGTTGGCCTGTACCTCTGAGAAATATATACCGAACAAGAAAGGTCCCAGGACTGAGCCTTTTGGGACGCCACTTGTAACTGGTTTGGAGTCTGACATGGCTCCAGCTATTCTAACCATGTGGGTTCTGTCCTTGAGCCAGTTTGCAACCCATCTAGTGACATAGGGGTTTATATTTAAGCTGGTGAGCTTATCTGTAATGCCCGAGTGGGGTATTGTATCAAAGGCTTTTGCGAGGTCCAGGTAGGCTGTGTGGACCAGTTTCCCCTTGTCAATGGCCTTGGTGACTGTTTCAAAGAAATTGACCAGGTTTAAGAGGCAGGCTCTGCCCTTAACAAAGCTGAACTGGGTAGGATGCATTGTCTGCAGGTCCCCAATATCTTTATTTATAAGGTCCACGATGATCCTTTCCATAACTTTGCAGACCAAGCTAGTGAGACTTATGGGGCAATAGTTTCCAGGATCCGTTGAGGCACCACCTTTGTGGAGAGGGACCACTGTTGCTGTACGCCACTCTTTGGGTACATATCCTGTAGTAAGGCTGAGATTGAACAGTAGTTTTTGGGTTTAGCTCTTCTTGGAGTTCATGTAGGACACAGCCCGGGACACCGTCTGGTCCCATTGATGCTGTGTTTCTTGCTTTGGAGAGGGCAGCTCTTACCTGAGCATCTGAGATGTCAGGGGGGCAGCACTCTGCTGGGATAGATATTAGCCCTTTTGTGGGGGGGGGGAGTTTGCGCTGAACCTGTCAGCTAGGATGTTGGCAATGTCTGTGGGTTTGGTGTATTTTTTGTCATTTTCGACTAATTCTGAGCATATCTTGGAATTCCCACCCAGGTTCCTAACATAACTAAAGAAAGCCTTGTGATTATCCTTAGTGTCCTGTGCAATTTTTCTCTCGAAGCTGGCCTTAGACGATTTTATGAGTGCCTGTAGTTTTTTGCTAATACTGATCAGAGATGCCTTCTTTTTTGGGGATTTTGCTCTATCATGTGGTAGCTTCCTCCTTCTATTGTATGGTTTGTTTATGGCTGGGGTCCACCAGACAGGACATCTGCCTTTGGAGGATTGGGTTTTTGTTTTATTTGGGATTGCATGACCCATGCATTCCTGAAGGTGTTCATAGAATGCGTTTATAAAGGATTTTGCGGTCTGGGCCATATTATCCACAGGCCCAGGGGCTTTGAAGGATTACACCTTGGTTTTGAGGAGTGTGAAATTTACTTTAGAAAAGTTTTTCACTGTGGTTTTCTGGGCATGGGGTGGGGTCGGGATGTGAATATCCAATGAGATTAGTTTATGGTCTGAACTTACCAGTGAGGAATACACTTCTGGTCTGGAGCATAGAGTCCCCATGTTGGTGATGATCAGGTCCAGTATGTTTTCCCCTCTTGTGGGAGTGGTAACAAGTTGTTCCATAGCATTTGAGTTTATAAATTCTAGGAACCTTTGGGCTAGGGTGTTGGAGCTAGAGTAATGCTCCCAGTCTATGGTTGGGTAGTTGAAGTCACCCAGTATTATGGTGTTTGGAGAGACCTTCATATTTTCCAGTGTTCTCAGGAAGGCCGAGTGGGGTTCCTGGATTTGGGAGGGTGGTCTGTAGCAGGCTATAAACTGGAAGTCAGTTTTACCCACTGTTAGTTGCACATGGATAGTCTCTGATGCTTTGTGCTGTGCCACCAACCTGGAGGTGTGGGTATCTTTGACGAATATTGATATTCCCTCTCCTTTTGTGGTTCGGTCCAAGTTTTGGGGCTGAAAAGCATGGTATGAGGTATAACCTGGTAGTGCTGGGGTGCTCTTGAGAGCCTTGAACCAGGTTTCTGTTACTGCACAGATATCGATGTTCTCCATGCTAAGGAGAGTTTCGAGTGCGTGCATCTTGAGGTTTAGACTTCTGGCGTTGAGTAGCATTACTCTTAGTTTCTTATCCCTTGTGATACCTATGGAGGTGGGTTTGTCTTTTGAGCCTTGCCTAAAAAAGGCACTGTGGGAGTAGCAAGAGCCTTTGCCAATATCCGAAAGCCCAGGGGTGACAGGTGCAAGCCATCCCTAGTGAAGCATCGTGGCTTGTCGAGCATGTCATCCCAGGCTGACAGGCATTGGATCCCCTTTGAATGACACCAATAATTAAGCCAATTGTTGAAATTGATAATCTTGTCTTCATACTGTGGCATCATTCTTGGTGAGGGTAAGATGCTACTCAAGGTCAGGGTCATACAGGCCTGGGCTACATGCTCAGAGAGCTCCTCTATGTCTCTTTTCATGTAGTCCAGGGAGGTATGTCTCAGGTCATTCACACCAGCATGGACAATGACTGAGTCATATTTGTACTTGCCTTGGAGTGACCTGAGTGCTTGTGTTATGTGGCGGATTCTAGCGCCTGACAGGCAGCTCACCGTGACCTTCTCCTTGTTCAGCCTGGTGAGTGGGACGTCAGTGTGTCTGATGATAGAGTCACCTATTACAAGTGTATCAGGTGTGTTGTTTAGCCTTAAGGGCTGTGACTGTTCAGCACACTGGCTTTGTGAGCTATGTGTTGCACGTGTTTTGTTTTGGGGTAGCGGTTGCTTGGGTGTCTGCTTTGGAGGTCTCTGCTGCTTAGGCAGATTTTTATTTAGAGCCTCCAAGTATGTTTTTGTGTGTTTATGTGTTTGGTTTGCTGTCGTGGTAGGTCTATGTGAGACTGGAATTGTAGTGAGTGTGGTTTCCTTCTCCTCCTGACTGGTTATGCCAGTACTGAGTTGAGAGAGCTTAGCCTCCAGTTTGGCTATATGGTTGCATCTCTCACATGTGTTAGAATTTGTTGGGAGGAGGAGACGGTTGTCTGTGTACATGAGGCAGTTGTAACATTGCCTCAAGATGTTTACTGCAGTAAGATTAGAATCCCTACTTAATTACACAAGCTAGAGAACACAATACTTAATGCAAATGACATGGCACAAGTATGACTTTTACATTGTTGCAGAGCACTTATAGCAGATGACATAATCAGTGTATGTGTCGAAGAAGATTTTGGAAGGCTTGTTTGAAATGGCTCTGTAGTCATGTATGACTGTAAAACTTTTAGTTCTCCATGAGACTTGATTGCTGACAGTAGGATACAGACTTATGCTCTTCTGAGTACACACACACACACACACACACACACACACACACACACACACACACACACACACACACAGAAATGAACTGCAGTGAGATTAGAGCCCCTACCTACCCAGCTAGACAAGCTAGAGAACACAGTACTTAACACAAGCACCACAGCATAAGTGTGAATTTTACACTATTACAGAACACTTTATAGCAGATTATATTATAAGTGTCTGTTTGGAAGAAAATGTTGGGAGGCCTGCATGAAATGGCTGTGTAGTCATGTATGACTGTTAAACTTTTTGTTCTCCTTGAGACTTACTTGATTGCTGACAGAAGGATATAGACTCATGCTCTTCTGACTATACACAAACACATTTACATACACAGGTTGACTGCAGTAAGATTAGAATCCCTACCTTGTTACACAAGCTAGTGAACACAATACTTAATGCAAGCAGCACTGCACAAGTCTGACTTTTACATTGTTGCAGATCACTTTATAGTAGATGACATCATCAGTGTATGTTTGGAAGAAGATGTTGAAAGGCCTGTATGAAATGGCTGCGTAGTCATGTATGACTGTAAAACTTTTAGTTCTCTATGAGACTTGTTGCTGACAATAGTATACAGACTTATGCTATTCTGAGTATGCACAAATAAGTTAACTGCAGTGAAATTAGAACTCCTACCTAACCAGTTACACAAGCAAGAAAATGCAGTACTTACAAGCACCACAGGACAAGTTTGACTTTTAAACCATTGCAGAACACTTTATAGCAGATGACACCATCAATGTATGTTTGGAAAAAGATGTTGGAATGCCTGTATGAAATGGCTGTATAGTCAAGTATGACTGTAATACTTTTTTATCTTCATGAGACTTGATTATTGACAGTATGACACAGGCTCATGCTCTTATTAATATGCACACACAAAATTACACATACAGACACACACAGAATTTGGCTGTTGTGTTTAAAGCGCTCCTACTTATTTTTTCCTGTCTGCAGAACACAGTAGTTAATATATGCGCCATCACTGAAGTCTGTTTTTTCCTTGTGATAGTGGTCTTTATAGAAGATGATATCATCATTATATGATGCAGGTAACATTTACTGTTATGAGACTGGTGTGTGAAGTGTGGACTTTGGATTTTCTGTTTTGGTTCCAATGTACAGATATACATTAAAGGGCAGCTTCTTCAGCTATATGCATTAAAGTGTCATGAATGCATGTTGCAGAACTGAGACATACATGCACCTGTTTCTAACTATGCACACTTTCAGTCACACACACACACACACACACACACACACACACACACACACACACACACACACATATTTTTGAGCATCATGGATGTAAGTGTTGTATGTGTGCTCATATTGTGAAGAATTGATGTCCTCCATAAGACATGTATACGACAGTCTCAATGTCTATTGTCAATATAAAGGTTTAGCTAATGTACCAAATGCAGTTGTGCTATGTATTTATGTAGTGTACTTGATATGAGACTCATTACTGACATATCCCATTTTCATGTACATTGGGGCAGGGCACTCTTGAGTAGGAGTAAATATCTGTTCAGTCAATTTGGTTATGTTTTTAAATGGCTTTTGATGGGATGATGGGATGAAGAATAAATTGACAATAAACATAGTAATAAATGCCAAACACCTCTCAACATAGCACATCACCTAGGTACTGAGTTATGTGTATGATGGCAAAGTGTTTACACATGTGAGATTCACATTTAATGAATACAACGTGAACTTGAGAAGTAGTTATATATACATGCTACAGCTGAAATGGCCGACTGATACTATGGTGTTCATGATGTAGTTTGTATTAGAAATGCTGTGGCATAACTTTTATGGCATTAAAAACTCTTGCTATTGCTTTCCCCATCTCTGTGGAGGTAAGCAAAGAGCAAATGCAGTTCTCTTCTTAAATAGGAAAATAGTAATATTTCTATTAGTTCACCTTGTTGAGTGGCTCCTCTACCTTGATTGGTTGATTAGCATATAATTCAGCTGCTTATGCTACAGTTAGCATGCACAATGTTAACCAGGTTTGCATAGCTCTAAATGATGTGTATATCTACTTTCTAAAAACAAAATCATGTCATTATGGTTTTAGCAAGCCATGTAGGGTTTACTGAATCCAGACCAGAGTTAGCCTGCAGTTTATTACGTGTATTATTTTTATGATGTTTATAGTGTCATAGTAATAGTTTTGTCATAGTTATTAAGCTGCACTTTACTCAACAATCGGATTTCTTTTCTCATTTATACCATTATAGTGTTTTTTTTTTACTTTTGAAACCTTTTATAGGTTGAATAGAAACTTTTTTTATGTTTTTATTATATTGCTATTTAATTTTTCAGTTCTGCTGCATGGATTTATTTTTGAATCTTTCATTATAGTTCTATCTCCTGAACAAATGATTTATAACATGACAACCAAGGAAGTTATAAACCTTATGGAAGCTGCCTGTTGTTGATATATTGGTAGCCAGTAGGTTTAGATCTCCATATTATTACAGGCACTATTTATTATAGTTTAATTGCCATTTCATAAGTAACTAGTCTGGACTCTGAAATTACCCACCAGCTCGCTGAGAGGCCAGCTTTTTTAAGACAGTGAAAGTATGTGCTATTCTATATACCAGAACTTTGTACCAATACTTCAGGTTTAGAACCCTGCTACGCTAGGCAAGTTTCCCATTCAGGATAGCCAGCAGCCTACAACCCCCCCCCCCCACTATACTTTTCTGTGCTTTTAGCCAATGCTCATAGACAGCCTATACTCTCCTTTTGTATTAAATAGCCCAACTCCCTCTTTCCTGTAGCCTACCACCCTTGTATGTGAGGGATTTGTGACAATTAACTCACTGGCCACTAGGTGGTGCCTTACTTTTACTGCTGTGTATCTTAGTCTCTACAACTATCTCTCTACTAGACCTCCCAACCCTATTTTTTGTTCTGTTTTCAGCTTCTCCTCTTCTTAGAGCTTGTTCTGCACCTCCCTACCCTTGTCCCAGTGTACACTTTCTACTACACCCTATCTCTCTTACATGTATATGTACCTTACACTAACCTGTTAACCTACTTCTGCTTTCTCTCACTTTCAAACTTACCTGCATATTTATCCCATTCTACAGATTGTCTTCCTGGCTGTCCACTCTCTTGTCTCTGCCCGCTCCGTTCGCCCTTTGGGCTCACTCCGCTCCCCGACCCTGCCCCCAATTCCCACCCGCCCACAGTTCTCCTACATTTATGTCACTAGTGACCACACCCCTATCCTAACTTCCCCAATCAGATAAGAACCTATCATATATTCATTCAACCTTTTCTACTGAACATCACACCCACTAATTAACTAACCTACCTCCTCCCCTATTTACTTAAAGTCAAACTACTACTTCTCCTCTAGAACTACAATCTACCTGTCTCCTCCTTGCTCACCTCCCCAATAATTAAAATGTTCACAACACTTATCCCTCTACAACTTAAACTGCTTATCTGCTTATCACTTTTTTCTTCTCTCATTACTACCTACCTCTTAACCTCCTATGAATACCCACTTTACTCTACTCTTCCTTTCCCATCTAAACATACCTATCCACCTATATCAACTTTCTCTTATACCTTCTTAAATCTCACTACTCAACCCAACTACCTACTAGCCAAATACCACAGACTAGCATACTTCAAATTAAGCAAACCAAAATCTAGGAAACTAATCGACAGCTTACACAAACTTCCCCAGCAAAAAGATTTTAAACTCCTCCACTTATTGTTGGATGGAGATATTAATCCTAACCCTGGCCCCCACCATACCAATACCAATACCTACAAAAAACAAGACAAAGCTACTTCTCTATCATCTACCATACCAACCAACTCTCTCTCTCTTGCCCATCTCAGTATACGAAGTATTTGTAATAAAATTACTCAAGTCCATGCCCATCTAGAAATCCATCAATTTGATATTTTATGTTTAACTGAAACATGGCTAAAGCCTACCATCAAAGACAATGAAATCACCCCACCAGGGTATAACATCATTAGACTCGATCGCACTGCAAAAAAGGGAGGAGGGGTAGCAATTCTCTATAAAGCACAATTCCAAATTAGTATTATACATCAGACTCTTAGCCTAGATAATCATGCAGAGGTAATCAGCTCCAAAGTTCAAGTCAACAGTAGTAAAGCCATAAATATCATATGTGTTTATCTTCCCCCAGGAAATAACATCAACACACTCGAATGCATCCTCAGTTCACTCTCCACCTACCTCCATCAAGAAACACTAGTCCTAGGTGATTTCAACATTGATTGGTATTCCTGTAATAGTACAAACCCCACCTCCCATATAAACCTACATGGCTTTATACAACTCATTAATAGTCCCACTAGAAATAATAAAACCAACAAAAATGAAGCCACCTTAGACTGGATTCTTACTAATACTCCTCAACAAACCTACCAATCAGGTACCCTCCCTGATGATCTAAGCGACCACTCACTTACTTATGTAATTAGACATAAAACCAACCTAATTTTACCTACCACTTACAGAACACTACATTCAAAAAAGCAATTTAACTCTGAACATTTTCTAGCTGAATTAATACAATGTAATTGGCCCCTACTAAAATATCTCCCACTTAATGAAGCAGTAGAATACTTCAATTTCACATTCTTAGCTATCCTGGATCACCATGCCCCTAGTCGAACTATTAGAACCAAAGCTAAAGCAGCACCCTGGCTGACCAATAATACTAGGCAAAAAATCATTCTCAGAAACAAATCTTGGGCTAAATGGCATACCACTAAAAATCTAACTGACCACCAAAACTTCAGAGAGCTTAGAAACAGTACAAAAATACCCATCCTGGCAAACAAAAAGAACTATTACCTTCAATTACAACAAACCTCCAAAAAGTAACCTAAGAAATTCTGGGCCAGCATTAATAATCTTTTATCCCCAGGCCAGTCTGTCACACATAACCCTCAGGACTCTAATCCAGAAAATCTCACACAAATAGCCAATGACTTTAATTCATTCTTCACTAATACTATCCAAACTCTTGCTAGTCACCTATCTCCCAACACCTCTAAGCTACTCTTACCTACTTTAAATCCACCTCCTTCCTTTCACTTGCAACCTGTATCTACCTCCTTCATCTTATCACTGCTCCAAAAACTAAGGCCTACCACCCCCTCTGCAGACAAACTCCCTGCAGAATTCTTGCAAATAGGAGCCAAAGTGATTGCCTATCCAATTTCTATTCTGATAAATAGATCCATAAATGAAGGAATTCTCCCCTCTGTCTGGAAGATATCTCACATCATCCCACTACACAAAGGAGGTTTGTCAAATGACTTCTCTAACTTTTGTCCCATAGCACTTCTATCACCTATAGCTAAAATCTTGGAAAAATGTATCCATAAGCAACTTCTTAACCACCTTCTGCAAAACAACCTACTTGCTAACTGTCAGCATGGATTCAGACCCTCCCACAGTACTACCACAGCATTACTCTCCTTTACCAACTCCATCAACTATAACCGCAACAATAATAACCTATCATCTTCAGTCTTCATTGACTTATCTAAAGCTTTCGACATGGTTAACCATAAACTTCTTCTGCACATACTAAAATCTGTCTCACTTGATCCTCCTTCCTTAACTTGGTTTACATCTTACCTAGAAAACCGTCAGCAAGCAGTTCTCTGGAAAAATGCACTATCTAATCTCCTTCCTATTTCTTTAGGTGTACTTCAAGGCTCTATCCTAGGCCCCCTTCTATTTTCTATCTTTATTAATGACCTCCAATCAGCTATCCCAAACACTACCTGCATACAATATGCAGATGATTCTACTATAATCTGCACTGCAAATTCACAAACTGAACTCCAGTCACTCACACAAAAAGCTTTTACCACTGTCAAACAATGGTTCTGTGAGCGTTGCCTACTCCTTAACCCTAAGAAAACCAAATTGCTATTGTTCTCACCTTCCCGTAAATCTGCCCCACTCAACTTCACTCTTCCGCTGATAGCACTCTTATTTCTCAGGATTCAGCTACTAAACTTTTGGGAATAACTATTGACAATAATCTCAGCTTTGACTCTCACATCAACAACACAATAAAATTAGTGAATAAAAAAATTGTATCCCTTTACAGAATCAAACCCTTCCTTACACCTGAAGCAAGGACCACCTTAGCCAGATTTCACCTCATCTCTACTCTTCTATATGCTTCCCCCATATACACAAATCTCTCCAAAAACAAACTCAAGAAACTATCAGCATCTTACTATAATATTGTTAAATTTGCTACAGGATCCCCATTTAGAACTCACCACTGCCTGAACCTTAGACAACTAGGTTGGCTTGAACTTCCAAACCAACTCATACTTCAACAGTTCTCAATAGCTCACAAGATCTTATACCAATCAACTAAAATACCTATACTCTCTAACCTCATCACACCATACAATAACCTGAAACATTTACACTCTTCCAACAAACTACTGATTAATATAACCAAACCCAATAACTGCAGGTGACTGTTTCTTTTCCAACTCTGTTGGAAAAATGTGGAACAAACTACCCTCTGATATCTTATCTTTGTCCTCTCTCCCACTTTTTAAAAGACAACTGAAAATTCATCTCAATAAACACTGGCTATGCTCCTGCAACAACCCTGATTAACTCTGCTTCTTCCTCTCTATCTTTTCTTCTTCCATAATTCTTACAATCTCTGCTCCCTATACCCTTGATAGGTCTACCTTTATATAACATCTATATAGATATATGGTATCTCTTACATACTGTATGACTATTGTAACAAAAAAAAAAAAATTTAAGACATTTGTCTATTATACTTTTAGTTTTTGCTCCGATTATATTGTATATATAGCTCTGTCTTCACATTTTAGTATTGTATTGCCTATCTCTGTTTAACTTGTTATAACCATTGGAGCTTTTCTCCCCAGGCCTCTATTGAAAATGGACATATATCCAGCTAGACTAGCCTGGTCAACAAATGTAAAATAAAAATAAAATAAAAAATAAACTAAATATGCAGGCACTGCATTCCATTGTTAATTACTTTATTTATTCATACTTAGATCAGCTGTATTCAGTCCAGACATAATTATTCAATTTATTCAAACTGGCCATTTGACTTTAGGTCTTTGAGATGTCTGTTCCTTTATAATTTTACCCAAAGTATTTCATTAATTTTATTTTTTGTCTTGCTTCTCTTCTAGATATTTGGTTCATTGTTTATTATAAGTGTCATGGTGCTTGGTTAATAAGCACCTAAATAAATATAAACTTTAAACTTATAGTTGTGATGAATAGTTATACTGTGTTCTGTGTGCTATGATTAAACAGTAATGAAGCATCATTTTATTTAATTTTATTTGTTTACTTGGGGTATGGCATTGATCTCCACAGACCTTTCTCATCAGCATAATGAGGGATATTGATAATTCTTCCTCCAATTTTCACACAATCCTGCTTGGTGAATTGGTTTGCCTAGAAGTTTTATTTTTTTATTTATTTTTTATTTTTTTTTTTATTTAACATTTGTTAACCGGGAAAGTCCGACTAGGTTCCACAGATCCTGTTTTCAGCAGAGGCCCGGGGAGAAATGCTCCAGAAGCATGTCTTTAGAATGTGGGAGGAAACCGGAGTACCCGGAGGAAACCCACGCGAACGCAGGGAGAACATGCAAACTCCACACAGAAGGCACCCCAGCCGGGAATCGAACCGAAGAACCTCTTGCTGTGAGGCGACAGCATTAACCGCTGCACCACTGCGCTGCCCAAGTTAAACAAGTATGTGAAAAGAAGCTTTGTCATACATCGTTAGCACGTCCAAACCATTCTTTCCTTCATTATTCTATGTGAAATGTTGCTTCTTGATTAATGTAAAGATTCTGCATGATAATCATCACGTACTCTGGTATGTGTTAAAGTTCATCTCCTAAATTCATTTGCAACAAATGTGGTTCAGAAGAAAAAGAATGTCAAAAAACTACCATTGGCAATCGTTGAGGTTGCACTTATCTCCGCCGTTATGCAACATTAAAGTTGGCATGCATATATGTGTGTGTGTGTGTGTGTGTGTGTGTGTGTGTGTGTGTGTGTGTGTGTGTGTGTATCGTTGACTGCTGCTTTCTTTAAAAGCTTTCACTAAAGTCACTATTTTGTGACAGGAGGAGTTTGTATATACATAAATAAGAAGGGGTGTGGGAGTGAATCTCATTCCATTGGGGTGTGGAGGAAGTAACCCCAACATGTTTTACAATTTTCTTTTATAGTTTGATTATTCATTATATGTAGTATTTATAATGTCTTTCAATGCAGATTTTTTCCTAGTCCTCTTTCAGAAGACTGCAGTAGTTTGTGACGTTTTTTTCTTAATTTACCTGGGTTTTGCTTTCACTTGCTGCACTCAGGGTTGGTTTCAGTTTCCTTTCTGAAAGTATCAATAATATATATATATATATATATATATATATATATATATATATATATATATATATATATATATATTGCTTTGTGACATATGTACTTAGTGCATCTTAAATATTGCTTTGGGTTTTCTACTTTGTTTTTTAATATACTTGTCGGCTGCTTGGTTTTGGTATGTGCCTTGCATAGCTAGGAAGCTGGATGTGTGTATCAATAATTTGTTTTAGTGTTTTGCCCATGTGTTTAGTATCTGTGTTGGTTTCATGCGAATTATGAATTTTATTACTGTTTTATTTTTTAACCTTATGTAGGTTTATTGCTTGGTTTGATAGTAGCTTTGATTTATGTGGTGTTTGATTATTGCTGTCTTGGTCTACATATATTTTTAGATGTAATATATTACACATTCCAAATGTCTTGATTTTATATTTTTATAATTATGTAAAATACACATACATATCTATCACTGTCTCTCTCTCTCTCTCTCTATATATATATATATATATATATTATACATAGGCATATTTATTATAATCAAAATGTCTGAATATCGATATTAGTAACATCAACCACAAAAGGTCGACAATGCACATGTTGACATTGCATTACGAAGGTACAAGGACAATCCTCACTGCATGTAAACTATAAGTTAAAAAAGGAGAAAAAAACACTTTTCTCCATTCCAGGATACTATTGATCTTGCTCACCTGTAGAATAT